>NC_133648.1:39575088-39777003 GCF_009905375.1 Apium graveolens
TCCATCACTCTCATGTCAAGCCAATCGGTGTGAATGAGATGAGCATGAACTATCTGGAGAAAGGACAATCTTCCTGCATCAAATCACAAAAGGCTGAAATAATTCTCAAACCAAGGGCAAATTATCCAAAGTCATCTTTGAAGAATCCCTTGGACACTGTGTATGAGACACCCAAGCCTGATGAAAAGAAGCTTCTGTCAAGATCCATTGTCTTCTATAAAGATCCAGCTGATTCAGCCTCAAAAAGGAGAATTGCTAAGATATTCAGAAATGGAAAGGAAATTTGTGTGGTAGCTGGACATCCACAATTTGCTCAAGCAAAGAAAGAAGAGAAAGCAAGATTAAAGAAGGAAAAGAGGCAAGCTGCTCTAGATGCTAAGAAATCTAAACAAAAGAAAGAGCAGATTGTCATCTTGGCCAAGCTACATGCTGTAAACTCTTCTCAACAAATTCCCTCTCAACCATCTGAAGCTGTTGAATCAAAGAAGAAGATTGAAGAACAGAAGAAATCCCCAAGAAAGAAGGAATTGGCTAAAAGAATAAAAAGGAAACTGGATGTTGTTGACAAGGAATTGGAAGATCAATTTCCTAAGGAATCCACACCAGCTAAAACTCAAGCATCAAAGCCCTCTGTGGTTTTTGAAGACATAAGGGTGGTGGACCCCTACATGAACATACATGGAGAGCCTATTGTGCCAAAGGATGAGCCAATAGAGTGGGATAAATTACCAATTCCTGACTTCAACTTGCCAATCCTTACCAAGCCAAAAAGGACAAAATCAAGGGCAGTCAATAAAGTGAAGCTGTCACCTCTCAAATCCAAGTTAGTAGTTAAAGCTCAACCCAAGGTCAACAGGGGAGACTACTTGTACTTATGTGACATCAAAGAATTCTCAGATCTAAACCTTTATCTGGAGGAACTGGATGAAGTAAGGGCAATTGATGCATACAGAAACCTACTTAAAAGGTTGGTGTTCAAGTACAAAGGAGGAAGGGAGATTCAGTGGCCTCTTTACAGGATACTTCAAGAAAGCTAAGCTGTGTTGATCAAAGTCTATTCATCCTTCAAGAAAAACTTTGGGTTCAATGTAACTGCAAGAAGACTAGTATTGAAGAAGATTGAAGAGCCGAGGAGTGTTAGAGCTAAAGATGCACTCCCAAAGACTCTAATCATCACATACACAGGGAGAAGAGTGCATCTAAGGCCCTACTGGCTGATGGAATTCATGGATGACAAGGGTGTGAGAAGATTCTTCAGACTAGAAGACCAATTGAGTATCTCTAGCAATGAGACTCTCTTGGAGATGCAAGAAATGCTAGATCTCTCAGAATCTGATGAACTAGAATTTCACAGGCAGCTCCAGAATCAAATTGAAGAAAATAACAGAAAGCTTGGAAGAAGATCCAGACCTTCAAGAAACTAGAAAAACCTGCTCAGGCTAGAGGAGCATCTTGAACTGACTGTGAGCCAAACCTTGTACATTTTGTTTAATTGAATCACTTTCAGTTTTATCTACTTATCTTTAAAGATATATGTTTAGGATGTTTTGTTATCATCAAGTATCTCTGAATTTATGGCTACAATTCCAGTAGACATAAAATTGGGGGAGATTGTTGTGAATATATTGTGTACTTGATGATTACCTAAACAAAACATTTAAGTAGATTTTACTTAGTGAAATAATGTAGCACTCGACGGATAAGAATTATAGTCCCGAAGGATAACTCATTATAGTCCCGACGGATGATTAACTTATTATCCATCGAGTGAGTAGCTTATGTAATAATAAGTTTGTAGCACAGTGATGTATGCACCTTTGTATAGAATCTGTAGTAGCATATAAGTCATGTTAACTTTAACTAGATATGCAGAATAGGTTGATTAATTGTACATAAGTAATGTCTTGTAATTCTGTATAAGTGAAATGAAGTCAAGTGCCAAAATAGCTACCGACGGATGATTAACAAAGCCTTCGACGAATGATCAAATGACTATCAACGGATGCTTAATATAGCAGTCGACGGATGATCAATTAAGTCATCGACGGATGATCTGAAAGTCGACGGATGATCATATCAAGAATTCAAACATCAGTTGAACAGTGAAAGCTGATACACAACCGTCGAGTTGTATACAAACACATTGTGGAAGCCCATTAACTGGGTAATAGAGGACGAAAAGCAGCAAAGATTAAGACTGTTAGATTTTATATTTGTTCAGTCTTTTTGACTTTGTAATTTTGGTATTATATAAACCAAGAGAGTAGCAAATAGAAAAATGACTGAGATAGTTGAGAAACACAAAAACAGAGAAATCTTTGTAAGCATAATCTTTAGCATTTCCTGTATTCTTAGTAGTTCCATTTGTAAGCAGCTGTGGACATTTCTGCACACAGAGTTCTCTCGATATATTATATATATCTCTGGTGGAATTGTTTAAATCCACCAGAAAGTTTTTAAAGACTGTTGTTTTTAATTACTTGTGTTTTGATTCATTTAAGTTTATATTCCGCATTGTGCTAATCAAAACAAATATATCAATAATCGAGTTGAACATTTTTTTTCAAGAAAAAGGTTCAAGAATTCCATTCAACCCCCCTTCTGTAATTCTTGCTACATTGTTAAGGGACTAACAGTTGTTCACTAAATGATGACCTAAATTGTGTTTATATATCACATAGCTACAACAGATTAATCTAAGATATGCATTATTAAAAAATTACTAAAACTAATACATATCTTAAACTAAACAGATAAAGTCCTATCTCTCAGACGTAACAGATATCTTCTCCACATTATAAGGAACAAAACAAATCCTCTAATACTGACTGTCTTCAAATACTGATGTCATACAAATCCCGATGACATACCAAATCCTGACGGTACATCAGATGCTGATGACATCCGAACAACCAGATCCTGAGCTTCGTCTTGATCATTGAGAATTCAATATGTAACATTTGTAAAGTAATTTGCTATAACTTTTATTTTCGGTGTCAACATCCTTAATTCCATCTTTATAGCCTAGGCAATTTTTCCAGTTTTTCTTTGAGATCATCTCATGAACCTTTTTGCCTAAATCAGTCCAGGCTTTAAGGGTTTTTCTTTCATTTTCTAGATCTTTTTCTAGCATACTGTATCTAGCCTCAAAAATCTTAACTTTATGTTTAGCTCTCTCACATTCCTTCTTCAAATCTATTTGATAAATTAAGTCAGACTCTAAATGATCATTCCTAAATTTCAAGGTGTTAATTTCAGTTATAATTCTATCATTTTCTAAAGTCTTATTCTTAAAACTACCATGCAAATATTTAAGAATAGATTTCAATTCAGATATAATTTCAGTATCAAAAGAGAAGAAAGAAGTTTGTACATTAGGCTCAGAAGCAGCAGGATCATCAAGACTGGCCATCAGTGCATAACATATATTTTCACCTTCAGAGTCAGAAGAGTCAATCCAATTCTTGCTTGAAGTGATCAGGGCTTTGCTCTTCCCTTTATCATGCTTTGTTTTCTTGCACTCTGAGGCAAAGTGACCAGGTTCATCACAGTTGTAGCACTTGATCTTTGTCCTGTCTAGCTTCCCAACTTTAGAGTCCTTTCCATCTTTTCACCCAGTTAATTTTTTTCACCTCCAGTGAACTTCTTCCTGAAGCTTCTGTTGTTTCTAGACTTCCTGAATTGTATTCTCCTGAAGCCCTTAACCAGTAATGCGACCATTTATATGACATCAGAATCTGTCTTGTTCTCATCAGTTTCAGAATCAGTATCATCATCAGGATTTGATGATGAATCATCAGTATCTGATTCTGGAAAATTGTTCTTCTTTCGTACAGCTCTAACAAACTGTGTTACTCCCCCTCAACTTGTGCAGGCTCATTAGCACAATGATTATCTTCAGAATCTGAAGGAGTGTCAGAATTTGGATCATCAGGATTTGATAGTTCATTAAAGATTGATCCAGATTCCAACAATGCCTTTTCATTTGCAAAGATTAAACTTTCATGAGTGTCTTCTTCAAAACCAGGAATCTTCTTATCATCAAAAGATACATTGATGGAGACTACTACAGTGTGTGTTCTTAGGTTGAACACTCTATAAGCTTTTGATGGTGAGTATCCAACAAAGATTCCTTCATCAGCCTTTGATTCAAACTTTCCAAGCTGATCAGTATAAGTTCTCAAAACAAAGCACTTACATCCAAATACATGAAGATGTTTGAGACTGGGCTTCTTTTTTTTAACATTTGATAAGGAGTAACACCATGTCTATTTATCATAGTGACATTATGAGTATAACATGTTGTGTTTACTGCTTCAACCCAGAAGTAAGTGGGTAGTTTTGCTTCTTCTAGCAGAGTTCTGCCAGCTTCAATTAAGGTTCTATTCTTCCTCTCAACAACACCATTTTGCTGAGGTGTACCAGGAGCTGAGAATTGTTGCTCTATGCCTTTGTACTTGCAGAATTCCTCCATCTTTGAGTTATTGAATTTAGTGCCATTATCACTTCTCAGGATTTTCACTTTGTGAGTAGATCCATTTTCAATTTGCCTTATGTGGTCCAGAAGAATTTCCGTAGTTTCATCCTTTCTTTGTAGAAAATAAACCCATGTATATCTAGTGAAATCATCAACAATTACAAGTGTGACCTTTTCTTGTTGATGGACATTATGTTTACTGGTCCAAAAAGGTCCAGGTGCAGCATGTGATATGGCTCAGAGATAGAGAATTCTGTTTTGATTTTGAAAGATACTCTTCTTTGTTTAGACTTTTGGTAAGCATCACAAAGACCATCACTTGAGTATAACATGTTTGTCAATCCTCTTACAAGCTTCTTCTTGGCAAGTTCATTGATTGAGCTGAAATTAAGATGTGAGAGCTTCTTATGCCAGTTCCAGCTCTCATCTACTGATACCTTAGAGATAAGACAAGTAGCTTCCTTTTTAAGACTTTCATGTAGACTTGCTTCATAAATGTTACCATGTTTGTATCCTACCAAGATAATTTTCTTTGACTTATTATGAACAACTTCACAGTATGAGTCATAAAATACAACATGATAACCTCTGTCAGTGATTTGACTTATGCTCAGAAGATTATGCTTCAGTCCTTCCACCATAGCTACATTCTCTATTGCTACCTTTCCAATTATCAAGTTGCCATATCCCAGGGAATGTCCTACATTTCCATCTCCATAAGATACATCTAGGCCAGCCTTCTTCTCAAATTCTAACAACAGGGATTTATTTCCAGTCATGTATCCTGAACATCCACTATCCAAGACAAGTGTATTTTTTTTGTTACCCTGCAATCAAAAGAATAATTAATTAGAAGGATTTTTAAGGACCCACACTTGTTGGGTCCTCTTTTTGGACAACTTAAGTCTTTGTGTGTCATGAGTACTTTTGACAGTCTTTCCTTTGTCAGGATTTGTCTTGTCAGAAGCAAGTTTAGTAAAACTAACAGAATTAATCACACAAGCAACTTTATTAAACTTAGGTAAAGGTTCATAGTAATTGTGATACAACTTGTGATAAGAACTACAAGTATAAATCGAATGCCAACTACTACCACAATGAAAACAAGGATTTTGTGATTTATAAAATACTGATCTACCCCTAACATCAGACTCAGGAATAGCAGTTTTCCTTTTTTTATTCCTCCTGCAATCAATAGCAAGATGACTAGTATTTCCACAGTTAAAACAAGTTTTCCTAGAAGCATTGGGAACAGCCTTGTAATTTGAATCCTTAGAAATACCTTGCTTACCATTCCTGTTTCTTTTAAGACTTTTTACTTAAGGTTTGTCAATAACCTCAGATATTTTCTTTTTTAATTGTCTTGCTGACAAAAGTCCTATGTTCTTTTCTTTCTGAACAGACTTAATGATTTCCTTACTTTTCTTTCTTTGAATTTTATCATCTACCAGTTTTTCTTGTGATACTGATGTTGAACCCTTTTAAAAGTAGATTTGGGGTCATCAGCTTCTGATGAAATAAACTTAACATGAGTTTTAAGGGAAATTTTATTTTCAATGTCAACATCCTTAATTCCATCTTTATAGCCTAGGCATTCTTTCCAGATTTTCTTTGAGATCATCTCATGAACCTTTTTGCCTGAATCAATCCAGGCTTTAAGGGTTTTTCTTTCATTTTCTATATCCTTTTCTAGCATACTGTATCTAGCCTCAAGAATCTTAACTGTATGTTTAGCTCTCTCACATTCCTTCTTCAATTCTATCTGATGAATTAAGTCAGACTCTAACTGATCATTCCTAAATTTCAAGTTGTTAATTTCAGTTATAAGTCTATCATTTTCTAAAGTCTTATTCTTAAAACTACCATGCAAAGATTTAAGAATAGATTTCAATTCAGATATATTTTCAGTATCAAAAGAGAAGAAAGGAGTTTGTACCTTAGGCTCAGAAGCAGCAGGATCATCAAGACTGTCCATCAGTGCATATCATGTATTTTCACCTTCAGAGTCAGAAGAGTCAATCCAATTCTTGCTTGAAGTGATCAGGGCTTTGCTCTTCCCTTTATCATGCTTAATTTTCTTGCACTCTGAGGCAAAGTGATCAGGTTCATCATAGTTGTAGCACTTAATCTTTGTCCTTTCTAGCTTCCCAGCTTTAGAGTCCTTTCCATCTTTTCTCCCAGTTGACTTCTTTTCACCTCAAGTGAACTTCTTCCTGAAGCTTATGTTGTCCCTAGACTTCCTGAATTGCATTCTCCTGAAGCCCTTAACCAGCAATGCGGCCATTTGCATGACATCAGAATCTGTCATATTCTCATCAGTTTCAGAATCAGTATCATCAACAGGATTTGATGATGAATCATCAATATCTGATTCTGGCAAATTATTCTTCTTTTGTACAGCTCCAACAGACTTTTCTTTTGAAGCTTTACCATTAACTTTCAAAGCAACAGATTTTCTTTTACTGCTTTTCCTCTCTCTCCTTTGCTGAACCTCCAAATCATGAGTTCTAAGCATGCCATAGACTTCATCCAAAATAATTACGTCTAGATCATACTGATATCGTATGATTGAAGTCCGAGTCTCCCATTCTTCACTAAAAGCTCTCAAAAACTTTGAGTTTGAATCCTCTCGATCATACACCTTTCCCACCAAAGACAGATTGTTTAGCAGAGTCAGAAATCTGTCACAGATGTCAGTGAGACTTTTATCAGGCTTGGCCTCAAAGTGTTCATATTCTTGAATCAGAACAACCCTTCTGTTCTTCTTGATGACCATGGTTCCCTGACATTGAGTTTCAAGAACATCCCAGATTTCTTTGGCAGTCTTGTAGGCTATGACCCTGTTTGACATCACAGAATCAAGACTGTTATGCAAAATGTTTCTTACCTTTGCATCTTTCAGCACAACTACTTTCTCTTCTGGTGTCCATTCTGTCTTCTCCTTCAGTTGATAGTGTTCAGCAACAGTAGGAGTTGCAGGCACCAATTTTGTTGGCATGAAGGGTCCATTATTAATTACGTCTAGATAATCTGGATCTGTAGCTTTCAGGTACATGAGCATCTTCACCTTCCATGTTGGATATTCAGTCTTTTTCAGAATGGGAATTTTAATGATTTCATACTTGTTCAAAGACAGGTTTAGATCATTTCTGATTGTAAATTTATCAGTGTGCTCTGATACTAATTGGTGCCCAGTAAAGATACAATTGTTTAAGGGGGGTTGGATACAATTGCATAAATGTTTCGAACAAGTAATAACATATAACAGCTTTTTACATATATGATAAAAACTGTTCTAAAATCCTCTCAAGAAATACTGATGTTCTTGAGAGCTGCTAGGTTGAATGATCCTCGAGTGTTGTTCACTAAGTGATGACCTAAATTGTGTTTATATACTACACAGCTACAACAGGTTAATCTAAGATATGCATGCATTATCAAAAACTAATTGAAACAAACTGATACATATCTTAAACTAAACAGATAAAGTCATATCTCTCAGACGTAACAGATATCTCCTCCACATTATAAGGAACAGAATAAATCCTCTAATGCTGACTGTCTTCAAATATTGATGTCATACAAATCCTGATGACATACCAAATCCTGACGGTACATCAGATCCTGATGACATCCGAACAACCAGATCCCGAGCTTCTTCTTGATCATTGAGAATTCAATATGTAACATTTGTAAAGTAATTTGCTATAACTTTTATTGACATTCAGAAATAACCTATGTGTGGGTGTTGTGGGTTTGTCGTAAACACCTAGTTGTGCACACCAATAACTTAAACTTCATAAAAAAACCTTTATAAGTAAATGTAACTTCATTTCATTGTTATGTGTATGATTTATGTGTCTTTAAAATTATAACACTCTTTAACTATAGTATGCCAATATCACATTCATTTTTTTATATCTAAATCTTGTATGAATAAGGTACTTCAATCTTTATATCCATGGAAGATTACCACTTATAGCGCGTGCCAATTTTATTTATTTAAAAGTAAAGCCTTATTATTTTCTTTCATATCACTACAAATTTTGGGCGATAAATCTTAATTCCATACTTTAACACTCTAGTACTGTCCACAATGGTGAGACATCTATTAAACATAAGTGACAGACTGGAAAATAGTTTAAGTCAAAAGCTTGCAAGAGTAGTACATGATGGTAGGTAGGACCGAATTAAAACCGAGAAACCGAACCGTTACTAAAAGTCCGGTTTCAGTTTTGGAGTTAAATCGAACCGAAAAAATAGAAATCGAACCGATTATTATAATATATTAATAAATATATATATATATATATATTGTATAATATATATATATATATCATACTGCATCGGACACTTAAGATTGATGTATGGGGAAGCAAAGTTGATGTTGGGGCTGTTGTTGTTGAGGGTTGACTAGCAATTAAATCTCTTACAGATTTGCAGGTCTCTGTATATATTCCAACAAAGTTAGCCATTAATATAATATAGTTTCAAATGTGTGGTTAAATTAAAATAATTACAGGGTAAACAATGTGAATTAAATTGTATAGGCATATAACTAACACTGCTCACGTACAAATTCTAAAAAGAATCAAAAAACCAAAACAAGGAAACAGTTCAGTTTACAAAATTAGCTTAGCACCAGAACAAGGCACTGTCATATATTATGTATTAAATTATCTAATGTCTCGGAACAACGTTTTGAGTTACAGTTGTAGCTCAACTATGCACTATGACTACTACTGGGAGTGAATTTTGAATCACATATATATTCTGGGTATGGATTTTGGTAGAAGGGTTCTTCATACCTGAATCTTACTCGCCCTTTGAGTCGTGGAGGAGGGCCAGCTCTTTTTCTGGGAGCTCTTTTTCAGAGTTACAACATTTTGTCCGTTTTTAAGATTACGTCTAGATTTACAAAACTTTGAGTTATTTATTTCAACACACTTGTCTATGTGCATGACAGTGTGTATTTGAGACATATTGCGGATGCTATACACTTTCATCAACTTATGAAGTATTAAGTTCTATGAAGACTAAACTGAAAAGTATGAGGTTCTATATCAATGTACATTGCATTGTAAAGGTAACTGTGTCTATGTGGTGTTACCTTCTATAAGATATAAGCAGCGTAAACAACTTAAATTTATTTTTTTGACGTATAAACATTGTACTCAGACTCAGAGGATTACAAAATTAGAATACCTGTTACATATTTCATTCTATTTAGGAATTCTGGAGCTCTGCTCAGCTGCTTAGCTTTTGTTCCGGAATTCAGTATCTGTCTTTTAGCAGTTCTAGAAAGAATAAGGTAATACGTATATTACTTTAATCAATTTAATCAATTTTTTTTTGATTTCGAACAATGTTACTTTCTAATGTCACTTTTTATTTCGATTCAATTAAAAAATCAGATGATATTGTTAATTTCTTTAATTAAGTGAACTCCTTTTATTCAAGTTGTAAAAAAAATTATTTTGCCGGTTTTAAAACCGAAACCGGGGCTTTTGAAACCAAAACTATAACGACCCGTATATTTTTATTATTATTTAAATGTGTAATTATGAAATAAACAATTAAATAAAATATTTGTGTGGGTTCAGTCAGTGGGTTATTACTCTGTCACTATGTGTATGTGATTACTAGTGTATGAAATTAAATTATGTGGTTAATTAATGAATTGCATGATTTTGTATCGTTGTTAAAAATGGTAATATTGCAGTTTTATTTCCATAAATACTTGGATTGTCTCTTAAATTATTTTTATGACTTTATAATTTCAATAATTATTTTTAGGACTTCATAAAATTGAGAAATCAATATTTCATTAATTACTTATTTTTAAATGATTTTTCTGAGTATGTTTAATGGTAACATTCATATTTAATTATGAAATTTTTTAAAAATTATGAAACTTATATTTTTTTTAAGTTCGTGTTATTCTGAGAATTTTAAAATTATTTTGGGAATTTTCGGAGTTAGTTTCACCCGCGTGTCGATTCGTTTAATTAACAAAAGCGGGTATAAATTGCGTTTCAAAAATTGTTTTAAAATTATGAAAATTACGTTTTTATTTACTTCGGGATATTTATAATATTTTGAGACTGTTTCCATAATTTTCGGAAGTTATTTTAAGTTCACCTCGGTCCGTTAATTTTAAAATATGGGTCAAATGCGCATTTAAGAATTTCATATTAAATTGTGAAAATTTTTATTTTATTAATTCCTAATTATTCTGAATTTTTAAAATTATTTTCAATAATTTTTTAGTTTTATTTTTTCGTATCTCTGTTCGTAAATATCGAAACGCGAACTTAAAACCAGGCTTTCAGGTAGAGTTGGGACGCGTGTCCAGTTTTCAGGCTGGTATTGGTTTCGTGTCTGGCTGTGATTTGTTGCGGATTGATAAGGATAGTAATAAAAATATAAAACACATACTCCTCACAGCAGTCTCTCAATCTCTCTCATTTTCTCTCGACACTCTCTCGAACAATCTCTCATATCTCTCCGCTCATCTCTTTCGGAACCTCTTCCCCTGTTCTTCTCTCTGTTCCATTTTTTCTCCTCCACTTTCTCTGTTCTGCCGCCGTTGTCCAACTCCGGTGAGTGCCCGGCTCCGCCCCTGTGTTCCACCCCTTTTTGTTGCTCCGATTTATGTTTGGCTGGAATACACATGCATATACACGCGTGTATGCTTGTGTGTATCAGTTGAATGTTTGTGATACTGGTTCTGTTGTTTCTTCGTGATGGTGTGATGTTGCTGTTCCGGCTTATTTTTCTTTCTCTGTTCCGCGCGTTGTGCGTGTGTCTGTTTGTGATGATTCTGTGCTTGGTTGTGCTACTGTGTTGTCCTGATCGATTAAAATTTTTATTATTTTGTTCTGCAGGAATTGATCGAGTAACATTCGTGAAATAATAAATAATTCCGAGCGGGAAATAATTATAATAATCGGTGGAATTATTGTGTTGGAAACCCGGAATTTAATCGGGTACCTGCAAAATTTCACCGCCGTCGGCGATGAGCTTCGGCGAGCCGACGGTGGACTATGATGTTTATTCTGAGTCCTAATATTTTAAAATAAATAATTTAGTTCGTATATTAATATTCAAATTGAAACATATTTAATTATCTTGGAAATTTTATTGGCGTTCGGGTTATGAATTTGGTTCGGATTGTGAGTTATAATTGTGGATTGTGAAACTGTAATGATTTGATTGTTGGTTTATTGATTGTTAAGACGTCGAGTTGTTCGACGGGTAGGCCGATAAACAGAGGAAGTGCTGCCCGAATTTTTGGAAATTAAATTCGAAAATGCGGGACGTACCCTGTAATTATCAGAACGTCGAACAAGTATAAATAAGTATATACATATGTTTTGTGCGGAATCTGATTGTATGTAGTGGTAAATTGTTTTGCCAAAACCAATAACCCTATTTTCGTACAAGAACGAGTACGCGTATTTTCTGAAAATGAACACCAAACCGATTTTGAGAACGTGAACCCTAAATTGATGCGTGTATGGTAATAATGTATATAAGTACGAGTCGGGATTTGATATCGAATGAGTAGATTTGTATCGAGGATATGTCAAACATACCTAGACGTCTAACGTAGGGTATTTCGGCTCTGTACGTTCTAGTCGAAGGACTCAAGAATTGATATCGAACTAAGGATAACCTAGTGATCAATTGATAAGCGTAGCGAGGTTTCAAGTGAAGGACCTGAGCGTTGAAGTCGGATCCAGGATAGTCAAATAGTAAAGCGATAAAGCCGAGTGTCTCGAATCGGTCCAAGGTCAATCAGTAATAGTGGTAAAGCTCTGCAAGGCAAGTACCCTTGACCATTCTTTTATGGTTCAGTGCATATGAATAGCTAAATGTTTTACTTTCATAATGGAACAAAAACGTTTTAAGTTGCGTATCCCCGTAGTTATAAATCACTGTTTTCAAATTGTTTTGGGGAGAAGTAACTTCGAAAGGTACCTATCTCGAATGAAATGATTTGCGAAATGGATTTTATATGTGTGCTGGTTAAATAAATGATTTTGAAAATGAGATAGTATGAAAACTGGATAAAACGGTCAGATATGGGATACATTGGGGCCAGAGTAGGCCTATTGAGGAGGCGTAAGAGGCTAATTCGGTTGGGCACACTATAAAACCGATTAGTCCAGCTGGTCAGAGACCTCGCTAGTCTTTGAGTTCCGGAACAGGTATATAGGATGGCAGTGGGAGCTGTCCGGTGTTGATAGCCTGATCAACTATCTTCACATATCCACTAAGTATCTGATTTGGGTTTTACGGTTCCGTAATGGAACAACTGATTTATACAGTGGATTTGAAAATGAAGATAACATGCTAAAATTAAACTCTGGTATTTATACACAGCACACTACTGATGATATTCTTTTACAGAGCATGCTAGTTTTGATATCCAGTTTACACCCGTTTTACATGTTTCTAACGAGTTATGAATTCTGTTCCTATCATTGTTTTATTATCCACTGTTTTATTATTATTCATATAGTGGTACTGCTGAGCAAGCAATTGCTCACCCTTGCAGAATATTTTATATGTATTGCAGATGCCTAGGAGATTCTTGTGCGGTAGTCAGGGCAGAGTTCCAGTTCCCTTCGTGTCAGACCCCTCTGAGCTGGTTGTGTTGGACCAAGGGTGGTCTGTTGAGTTGTTGTGTTAAGTTAGCTGCGTCAGGTCGATTGTCGTAGGTTGGTTTGTGTTAGTTGTAACCTAAATCATACTTAAACCTGGAAAAGGTCTTGGTAAAGGGGTCGTATTTATGTATTATTAATGTTTTAGATTGAATTATGATTGTTATTATTGTTGTTGATGACGTCAACTCCTGACCCCGGGGTTGAGGCCGTCACAAAAACCGAAACCGATAATTCAGTTGCGGTTGCAGTTTTTGATTTTTAAAACCGAGGATCTTCGGTTTCGGTATCGGTTTTATCACAAAACTGAGCCGAACCGAACCGTGATCTCCCCTAATGGTAGGTGCAAGACCCTTAGACTGGATAAGAATTCCGAGTTCTGATTTGCTAGGAAGCCAAGTGAAATTGGGACCAAGTGTCACCAGACAATGACGCGGACTAGTGGTCAGCGGCGACACTGAGTAGGCACCAGGCGGTTGACTCAGATTGGGCGCTATGGCAACTGGGGATGAAAATTGGTTGGCTGATTTATGTGTGGGCAACAGTGAGTTGGGAGCTAACTTAGAGTCCAAAAATGACTAATGGGCAAGTCAAAAACGTGGGCACATGTGTGGCACATGGGAGCTGATTTATATTGGTGATATATATGTGTGTATATTTGCTAGGATATGTGTGTATATTTGCTAGGATATGCACAAATGAGTAACTACCTTACAATTAGGGCTCAGGACTTGGTGGGGAAATTCAAATTTGAAGGCATTTGAATTCTGGAAATGCTTGTAACTTTCAGCAATTGGGGCTGCTGTGGTTGTGTAGGCTGCTAGAGCCGCGACCAAGCTCTAGTATATATAGATAGGCATTTTCTGAATGTAATCTAAGTATCATTCAGTATAATTTCATATTGTATTTTGCGCTTGTACTATATGTTAGGCAGTAGGCAAAGTTTTTAAGCATATCTTGGGGTTGTGTCCTTATATTGTTGGTCAATAAAAGGTTGAGCATTCAGGCTCGTAAATTTGTTGTGTCTTTATATTTGCTTGGTAATTAGACACATTTATACACGATTGGATCTTTGTTGTGCGTGGGTTTCATAGTTATATCCGTTGTATTTGGGTTGCTGGGCGAAAACCTCCCGAGAATGCGGACTACTTGGGCATTGGGGCGACTGAGTAGGCCGCACGGATTAGAAAATTCAGGGTTGAAAATCTGACCCCGTGACAAGTGGTATCAAAGCCGTGTTGATAGATTTATGGATTCAACATCATGGCTGGTGGAAATTCTATGAGTGAAAGGTTGGCAAGGCTTGAAGATTTTCCGGGGGTGCCTTTGTCAAAAGATGATATTCCTATAGCGAATTAGGATCAGGTTCCAAGGGAGGGCTTGGATGAATTCAAGGCCACAATTGATGTTCTTGTGAGGTTATGAAGGAGGGTTATGATGCCCAAATTCAGGCGTTGCGTGATGGACTAGTGTTGGTGAAGTGGACTACTGTCGTTGGTTTGTTGAGTGGAAGAGAGGGCCACTCAAAGTTGAAAATTCCGGAGCCGAAACTTTATGATAGGGCGAAGGTTGCCAAAGATCTAGAAAATTTCTTACGGGACATGGAGCAGTATTTTAAGGCTGCCCATATTGATGTTGTGGAGCAAGTTTCAATCACAAGTATGTACTTGGTTGGCGATGTAAAATTGTGGTGGTAAACTCTGACTGATAATAATGCGAGTGTGGACAGGCCGGAGATAACCACGTTTGAGGCCTTGAAGAGGGAACTTAAGGAGCAATTTATGCCACTTAATGCTTATTGGCTTGCTATGGAGAGTTTAAGAAATCTCAAATAAACGGGAAATGTTAGATATTATGTTAAAGAATTCAATTCTTTGTTGTTGGATATAAAAAATATGTCGAATGAGGATAAGTTGTTTAATTTCTTGGCTGGATTGAAACCTTGGGTGCAGGCAGAATTGAGGTGACAAGTTGTGAGGGACTTGCCGACTGCTATCACCACTGTTGATGGTTTGTTTGACTACAAGTAGGTTGGTTCTCATGACGCTGAAAGGGGTAAAAATAGTGGCAAGAATCACAAGGGTAAGGACAAAAACAACAAAAATGACAACAAAAATGGCAATGGTGATGCCAAGTATAATAGACAGTCTGAAGGTGTTGGCGACAAAGGGTGCTTCATATGTGGAGGGCCGCATTTTGCAAGATAATGTCCCAAGAAAGAGAGAATAATTGCTTTTCGTGTTAATGAAGAGAATGAGAAAACTAATGAGGGAAATGATGAGGTTCAAGTGAGCGTGAATCCTATGCGTTTGGTTACACTAAGGACTGAAAAATTCGTGGAGGGGGATGGACTTATGTATGTCAAGGCCTTAATGAATGGGAAGGCAGTCATGGTTATGGTAGAAACGGGCGCCACAAACAGTTTCATTGGAATGGAATGTGTTGAGGAACTTGGTTTAAGCTAGAAATCGAGTTTAAATCAGATTAAGATGGCTAATGCTCAGAAAATTGGGGGGGGGGGTACTTCGAATGATGGCTTGACTCTTGGTGATTGGCAAGGTAACTTTATGTTTCATGTTGTTACCTTAGATGATTTTGATTGCATCCTAGTTATGGACTTCTTTAGGATGACTAGTAGCGTTGTGATGTTGGTTTATGGTGGGATTATGTTCATGGATGAGGCATGCCATGTTTTGTGAAAGCCGTTCCTATGTAGATTGATAAGGGTAAAAAGAAAATGAAGAAGTTGGAGGGTGTTTAGATTTTGGTCGGCGACATGGTTTGTGAAATTGGATCACAAGTTGGTGACTCATCTTTACAAGGCAACGAACTTGGTAATTGCTTGGACCTAAGTCAATGTCTCCAAGGATTCGAGGCGCTGCTAGAACATAAGTCAGAATGGAATTTGATGTATGGGCGACTGGGCATCTACATATGGTCATCAGGTTTTGGTGACGAATGGAGGGAAATTATTAGGGATGGCAATTTGTACCGAATCGATGGATACCCGATCCGTACCGATACGACCGGGTTTTACCGAACCCGAATATTTCGGGTTTCGGTTCGGGTTTGGGTATGATTTTTAAACCCGAACTCTTTTCGGGTCGGGTTTAGGTTTAAGGCATACCGTTTTGAACCCGACCCGAACCGAAACCCGTATTAATATATAAATAATATATTATATCTTAAAAGTATTAATATAATTTATGATATCATATATTACTAATATTAGTAGTAAAATGATTATACTTTGTACAAACGATTACGTTAAAGTCCAACATTAGTGGACTACGATCGTTAAACATATTATCAGTAGTAGGATTCGATACAAGTATACTCTATGTCAATATTGTTACATTTTTTAACCCACAACTTCGTCCTTAGAATTCAAATCCATTTCCTACTCTGAATCATCTAATTTAATCCAAAAATTTCAATATCGTTAGATCTATGAGCCCTTTGCTCGAATAAGATCCTATTAATCCTTCAAAAAAATTAAAGTACAATTTGGTAGAGATCTACAAACCCGAACCGAACTCGAATAAAACCCGATCGGTTTGGGTTTGATAATTCGGGTTTTTTCGGGTTCGGATTCGGGTTCGGGTTTGGCAAAGACAATCGCGTTCAGCTTTGGTTTTTGCAAAAGCCGTTTCGACCGACCCGATTGCCATCCCTAGAAATTATGGAGGTTAATATGATCAATTTATGGTAGCTGGTTAAGTTGGGCAGTGGTAGGAACGAAGACGGATTTGCAGCCTTGGTTCATGGGCGTTGGTTTTGCTACTTGGATAAATGGACTTCTCAGAATTGTTGATGATTTGATGAGGACATTAAACTCAGGAGGTGTGGGAGGGTTTGTAAGACCCTTAGACTGGATAAGAATTCTAGGTTCTGATTTGCTAGGCAACCAAGTGAAATTGAGACCTCACCAGGAGACAACACGGACTAGTCGCTAGGCGACATTCAGTAGGAACCAGGCGGCGACATAGACTAGTCGCCAGGCGGCGGCTCAGATTGGGCGCTATGGTGACTCAGGATGAAAATTGGTTGGCCGATTTATGTGTGGGAAACAGTGAGCTGAGAGCTAACTTAGAGTCCAAAAATAACTAAGGAAAAAGTAAAAAACGTGGGCACATGTGTGGCATATGGGGGCTGATTTATATCGGTGACATATATATATGTGTGTGTATTTTCTGGGATATGCACAAGTGGGTTGATGAGTAACTATCTTGCAATTGGGGCTCAAGACTTGGTGGGAAAATTAAATTTGAAGGTATTTAAATTCTGGAGCTGCTTGTAACTGCCACCAATTGGGGCTGCCGATGTTGTGCAAGACATGCCTGAACAATAACAAGACTAAGTCAATATGACAACCCTAAGTAAGTTGTATGATAATATTAGTTTGCATTTTGTATTGTAACATTTTAAAGTCTGTAAAAATATCAAAGAGTAGACTAGAGTCTTTTTCTGTAAACAGTATCAAGCCTAAGAATTCTATTTGGAAGAAGATCAAGAAGATCATGCCTCATAAGAATTATGAAGAAGCTTGGAATTGAAAAAATCTGTTTTGAGAAAAATGTTCTAAGTCAAGATCTCTACAAGTCACAGATTTAGTATTATAGAGAAATCATTCGAGAACTCCAAAATGACTTATAGAGAAGTCAGGGAAGCTACTAGAGAACTCAGAGATATCGACAAGCCAAATTGAAGACATGAAGATTGGAGATACCGACAAGTCATTTCTTCACTCGAGAACTCAGAGATATCGACAAGTCAAATTTCACTAGAGAATTCAGAGATATCAACAAGTCAAATTTCACTAGAGAACTCTGAGATATCGACAAGTCAAATATCACTAGAGAACTCTGAGTTATCGACAAGTCAATTAGTCACTAGAGAACTCAGAAATATCGATAAGCCAAAGTGAAGACATGGAGATAAGAGACCTCGACAAGCTAAATTCTCTTATAGAGAACTCAGAGACCTCTACTAGTCAAAACATCTATAAAGTAATGAGAGATCTCGATAAGCCATTATACTTATCGAGATGTCAAGTTCTCTATATACCAAACTAGAGATCTCGAGGTAAAACTCAAAGTACAAAATGCAGACCAGTTCAATATCCAAAATTATCAATCAACAAACAATCTAATCAAGTTGGATTGACAAGTCTATAAAAACAGCTTGAAGAGTACAAGATCAAAGGCCAAGATTAACTGGCAAAGTAAAAGTCACAGGCTTGCAAGATTAACAAAGATACACTAAGCCATAAATAGAAATATTTGATTATCTAAAAATAAGGTTTATTACATGCCGTTGCATGCTGTGTAATAACCAGTGTTTATTGTTCTATAAAGTAAACACCGGATGCTTTGTTAGTTGTAACAATTTAGATAAGAAAAATGTTGTATTTTCTCAAGTAAGAAGCTAAGCTCTTTAGCAACAAAGAGCTTAAAAATTTTGTAGCAAAATATTCTTAATTTTAATATAAAATTAAGTGACTTTTGAAAGATTTGTGTTCACTGTTATTTCCTTTTAAATTTCAGTATTAACACATCTCACTGCAAGGTTTAATTTACTTTGTTCATAACCATAAACACTTCAAAAAAGCATAAAAACACAAAAACACATCCACCCCCCCTTTGTGTGTAATTCATTATCTAACAGCCGAGACTGTTGTTGCTGTGTGGGCTGTTGGGGCCGCGACCAGGCTCTATTATATATAGATATGTATTTTCTGAATGTAATCTAAGTATCATTATGTACAAGTTCATAGTGTATTCTGCACTTGTACTATATGTTAGGCAATAGGCAATGTTTGTAAGCAATCCTTATATTGTTGGTCAATAAAAGGTTTAACATTCAGGCTCGTAAATTTGTTGTGTATTTACATTTGCTTGGTAATTATACACACTTGCACATACGATTGGATCTTTGTTGTGCGTGTATTTCATAGTTATATTCACTGTGTTTGGGTTGCTGAGGTTGCTGGGCGACAACCTTCCGAGAAGGCTGACTACTTGGGCGTTGGGGCGACTGAGTAGGCCTCACGGGCCAGAAAATTCAGGGTTGAAAATCTGACCGTGAAAGTAGGGATGAAGAATGATTAAAAATTAGAGTTCATCTCAATATAATGACATAATATATGATTTTGAATTTGAATTATTATTATTAACGTGAAATATAGACTAGTGATTGATATGTTATGTATGAGGTATAATCTTTTAATAATTATCAAATAATAAACAAATATATGAATTGATTTTTTTTAAATAATATTAAAATGCTAACATATTGACCCTTGGTCAAATTTTATTTGTCGACTCAAGATGTACTGAGATAAGGAACTATTTACGGGCCCAAATTTAAAACACACTGATTGATTAATATAATTTATTCTTATATTTTATAGGTAAATAATTATGACACCATTTTTTAAAGATTTTTTTTATAAATTTATGGTATGAACTACAGTAACGAACCAACTCGATAACAATTCTACGCTAGTAAAGTCATGCGGGGTGTAAATGAGTCAAACTGTTCGTGATTTACTCGCACTCGGCTCGTAAAATATTCGAATTCGACTTAGTAATAATCGAGCCGAGCTATTCAAATTTTTAGTGAACCAGAGCCGATCATATTTCGAATTTTTATCGGTAATTGGTGAAATTGATTCGATATTTGGAGTCAAATTGAAACCTATCAAATTATTTGAAAAAATGATAAAATAATTTTTTTTAACCAAAATAACCATTCTAATAAATGAATAATTTTACCTGATTGAATACAGTTGAATATCCCAATTTATATAGGATATTTTGCTTGTGATAGTTGAATATTTCATATATGAGATATTTCAATAACAATTACGTATCTCATTATATTTGAGTATTTAATCGATTAAAATTAATCAACCTTTCGGAAATTGGCAATTTGTTAATTTTATATAAAAATTAAGATAAACTTGTCGGTTCACCCAATTTGTTAGGGGACGAATTTCGAATTTAAAAATTCCGTAGAATTCGAGTTCGCGGCTGCACCTCTAAATTTAGCTGTCAAAATTCGACTCGACCGGCTCGATGAAAACAAAATTAATTTCTCCGTGGCGCAAAGACTTGTATTAGACTATTAATTGGCGTTCTAATTTAAACAACCTCAATGGAGTCCCCAAGCTGGCCAGAGTTACCGGAGTGTCCAGTATGCCTCCAATACTACGACGGCGCGTGCACCACACCCCGCGTCCTCTCCTGTGGCCACTCCGTTTGCGAAGCTTGTATAACCCAGCTCCCCAACCCCTTTCCTCAAACAATTCGCTGCCCAGCTTGTACTCAACTCGTCAAATTCCCTCAAAACATATCATCTTTACCTAAAAACATAGACTTGTTACGCCTCTCTTCTCTTCTTCAAAACCCAGAAAAGCCCATTTCTCCAAAGCCCAAAAAGCCCATTGAAGAGTTGAGTGAGAAAGATCATGATTTTATGCCTAATTTGTGGGATCAAGATTTTTATTTTTCTTGGAAAGATTGGATTTTGAGTGAAGATTGTGTTGTAATTGATGAGTTTGGTGGGGTGAAGGTAGGGCCCACCAAGTGTTTGATGAAAGAAAATGAGGTTTTGGGTTTGGTGAAAGTTGGGGTTTTGTTGGATGATGATGAGGGTGGTTTTGTTTTTAGTTATGTTGGGAAGATTATGAGGGTTTTGTGTGGGATGAGTGATGGTGAGAGAGATGAGTTGGGGTTGATTTTGAGGGAGAGTTTGAGGTGGAGTAGAGTTTGTAAGGTTTTCGGGTTGTGGTATAATGAGGGTGATCAAGGTGTTTATGTAGTGTGTGAGAGTCTTGGTTGTAAGGTTTTCGAGAAACTGGATGGTTGGGAGAAGGGGTTTAGTGATGAGGGTAATGGGGATGTGGGTTTGGGAAGTGATGTTATTTCGGGGGTTTTGATGATTGGATTGGAGATGTGTGAAGCAGTGATGGGTTTGCATTTTGAAGAATTGAGTTTTGGCTGTCTTGGTTTGTCTTGCTTTGGTTTTGATTGTTTTGGTCATGCTTGTGTAGAACTTGGTGAGTTTATGATGATGGGTGGGAGCTTGAATAAGATGATTGCGGGAGCTACGTCAAGTAAACAAGAAACTGACTGTAAGGAATTGGAAGCTATTTTGAACAGTTTTTTGTTGGAGGGGTTTACATTTGTCAGCCCGGAGATGTTTGTCGAATTATTGCGGAGAGGGGGTGCGAATTTAGGGCCAGACTTCCAAAGATATGGTGTGGGGTATGGTTCAGATGTTTGGTCTTTGGCTTGTCTCGTAATTTGGTTGCTTGTTGGGGAACCATTTATTGATGAGTTTCGTAGTTATATATCTTGCCTTTTATATTTTACAGATAAAGAAAAAGCTAATTGTGAGGTCATGTACATGGGCTGGTTAGATAAAGTTAAGATCTTGTTAGATACTAGATTAAAGTTGGAAAGTATGTCATTGAAGGAGCAACTTATCAGATGTTTAAATTTGGATTTAGGAGCGAGACCAGATGTATTAGACGTCTGGAAATGCATCAGAGGCATGCTAGTTGATCCGAAATTTGATATGGCTGTGACTTCCAGTCGGACAATGACAAAGGGGAACTTGAGGCACTACTTGGTTCTAGGAGAAATCAGTCAACTGATATACAAAATTATGAAAGGGCCAGAAAACCAGATTAAAGGGGTTGTGCAGGAGACATGTGAAGTTGCTGAACAAGTTAAAAATTTGAGAAAAGACCGGGATCTCACGGGAGCTCTTCCTGCGGGCCATGTTAAAAGCATTGATTTGGATTGTCATCTCGATTGTATCACAGGATTGGCTGTTGGAGGTATGCTCGGACCGGGTAATTATAGTTATTTATTTAGTAGGAATTATGTTGATTGTATTTCCCTACTAGATTCTGCTATTTATTGTTCATGTATGCGGTTGTTTAAGAACAATTTTTTTTAATGATTATTTCACAATACACTTAGTTCATGCTAAACCTCTGTTGTTGTATTTATGTAACTTCAGAACGCAACATTTCAAATTCATTCTTTTTTTAAAAGTAATGTAGGAACAGCTGTATAAAGAAAAGATTAATTTATAGGATTTAATGGAGAATCTTAAAATAATGAAGCAAATCTGAAATAACAGATTTAAGTCAACAGATTAGCTAATTTTATTAAGTTCTGCCAACAACACTTATAAATAAACTTCTGGTTCCATAGCTTTTCCGGAATTCTGCTTCGTAACTTCTAATAATGGATATTATTAGTTTCATAATTTGACTTCTAAAAATATAACACAGTAAAGTGACCTAGGGACTAATGAGTCTATTAATCTAATTATTCTATACTCTTCATAATCATCAAGAGACTTTTAGACTGCTGCATCTTTTGTCCCTGGTTGAACATATTGCGTCTCGAGTTTAGAGCTGTCACTATTAACACCCTTGCAGGGAAGAAGATTTATAACGTTGAACACATCAGGGTTTTCTCTACCAACCTGTAAGCATTATCAAATCAACTCACCCTATTTCCCCACCAGCCACCTCACCCTATACACATGCCCATCTTTCGTGGCTCTCTTCTAGAAATTTGCCAGCATAATGCGGCATATCTGGAAATAGGCCTGTCAATGGACCGGAGCTCCGACCCGATCCGGTCCGATCCGAGGCATTCTTAGCGGATATGGATCGGCCTAAAAAATCCGATCCGAAATTTGACCCGATAAGAAAAGTCTGATAATAAATGGAGCGGGGTCGATCCGATCCGTTAATGACCCGATCCGGTAGAATATATAAATAAATAAATAAATTATATAAAAGTATATATCATAAAAAATTTCTTTAATTATAATAGTTTCCGGTACTCTTTAGTCTTTATACCAATTTTCAGAATGAAGATGTACTATCAAGTTACTTGCATCATAGCGTCTCGTTTCACCTTGTCCTACCCGATCTCAAAGAATCGCCGGCATCTTTTTTTTTTTCTAAAAAAGCTTTGATTTGTATTTGTGTTTAAATTTGTAATATTATGTTGGAGTTTTGTGTTCTAAACTTTTAATATCACAATTTAGTTATTCGCTTTTAATTTCAAGACATCATACAATTGTTAAATATTAAAAAGACTTTTAATGTAAGTAAAAAAATAGAAAAAGTTAAATGGATCCGGATATCCGATCCGGGATCCGTGATCCAAACAGATCTGGATATGGATTGGCCTGTAAAAAATCCGGTCCCGATCCGATCCGAATCTGATAAAATAAATTCAGGCCGATCCGATCCGATCCGATCCGAACCCGATCCGTTGACAGGACCGGAAACTTTTATGAGGCTGTTTCCTTTGAGAAGTTAAGTGCTGTCATGTCCAACCTCTATTGTCCATTACTTGCATCATTGCATGCCTCTTTTAACCCTCTCAAGTCTCAACCAATGCAATATCTACTCTCCTCACCAATATTTTTGACTTTCTCGTGACACTAATGTGGACATGGAGGTGGTCCGACAATGCAATCTCTTAGCAGCATCATACTCCATCTCAAAGACTTAATCAAAGTCAGGTGAAGCAAGAAAATGTGACTTGGAGATTTAGTTTCTTTTTAAAATTTCGGAGCTTCTTTAGCTTTCGCAGTCCAAATAATTTTTGGTCCGAATTCATACAAACAAGAATTGGTGCTATTAAGATGCTAAATCTTCAAACAAAAATTCCGAAGGATGTGGCCAGTCCATGAAACCTACATACATTGTAAATTGTTTGTAGGGTTTATGAACTTTGATTAATTTACCAATATATCTAGAAACAACACATCTCAAAACTTCTGGGAGGTGCTGCATCAGACAGCCTCAAAACCCAAAACCACACAAGGGGAGAAAGTCCGATGTTGCATCAATAAATACATTATAGAAATCAGCTCAGAGCCTCAGAATGTTGTTAAAGACGCGATTTATGATGCCTTGCGCTTGGATGCAAGGTTTGCAATTCGAAAATGCATGATTTAGCGAGATTCTAAAATCGTCCAAAAGGTGCTCGTGAAGCACTAAAAGGCGCTAATAAACTCCAAAAGGCGCTCATAACAGTAAAAGACAATAATTCCCTCTAAAGGAAGGGTAAATTTTTTTAAAAAAAATACCTAAAGTGTTTCAAACAAATTGTGGGACACAATACTCAGCCTCCATCTCAAGTCTCTCAACGTTTTCTACATCTCAGCCTCCATCTCAAGTCTCTCAACGTTCTCTAAATATCAACCTCCATCTACAAGATTGAGTTAGATGAGACCGAAGCTTTTGAATTAGAGAACCTTATCGATTAAGGCTTCATTATTGACTTATCATGTAATTTATGCTCTTTATTATGTTTGAAAGTTAAGAATATGTCAAGTGTTTGTTTCTTGTTGTATCTGTGATGATTTTTTTTTGGTAAAAAGGCATGTGATTAATGGCGCTTCACGCTTTAAATTCGGGTCTTCTTTTTTATAATCTGCGCGTTAAACACTACTGCTATTACCATGCAATCCATGTGTTTTTTTTGTTTATACTGTTTGTGAAAAATTGTCTTTTAAACAACTATAATGGAGTAAATTATATCATACATAGCTCCGAAGTTCACTAATGCAGCATATATATCTGAAATATCATTTTGTTGGAATGTAGGACTTTGTTTAGCCCAGTAAGAACTGTGTGGTTAAACAAAGTTTTTAGTCATAAAATCCACAGAAATATGCTTTTCGATAAAATTCCAAACTTAATTTTTATACTTCCTCACATGGTTCTGATTTTGGACATGAACTTAATTTATATGTCTAGGAAATAATAGATTTATAAGGCTTTATACTTTTAGCGAATTAATGCACTTATCTCCTTTTTGAGCTTATGTTTGATACGTTTCCAATCTCTTTGTTGTAGGAGGATTTTTGTTCAGCTCGTCATTTGATAAAACAGTTCATTTGTGGTCACTGGAGGTACAAACCTAAATTAATAATATTCACATTTGTTTATTGCCGTGCTTAGCAATCACACACACTACCCACTAGTGTCTCCTCTTGATGTATACTCCTTATAACTAACTTTTGTAGAATGGTCAGGTTTTAACAATTTATATGGTGATGGTTTGGATCTTTCTGTGAAAGTAGTAGCATGCTTTTAAAAATGAAACAATTAGTGACATTTAAAAAAATAAAATAAAAAAGAAACCACCTTTAAGAAATTTGAAGTGAGCTATCGATCAAATTAATACAGTTTGTAATAGGCAAAAAAATATGTGCAGTAGATTATTGTACTTATGGCTGAGCATTTTTATTTTAGTTTTTATGATTATAGATTACTGTCGTCTCCAATAAGGTGCAGATTAACAACTACTACTTTAACAACATTATTATTGTCTGCTCAACTTTTTCTCTTAATAAGCTTATATTGAATAAACTTATATAAGTTAAATTTGAATAGTTACCCTGACTGTTTCGACAGATGAACTAATCTGTATGCCCAGAAATTTGAAATTTAGAATTGCACAAAAGGGGTGCATTAAGTTTGATGGTCACTTGTAATGTAGTTTAAAGCTGAGGTATGGCGGTTTTAGAACCATTTAGGCATCTTCTTGGTTTTGCCTACTGAACATTTTATAAAATAAATAATTACCTGTTCATATTTATAGCTTTATATAGTCTAAGGACTAAACCTGCTATTAATATCTATAAATATTTAGTTAAGTTTTAAATGATTATATCTTTAATATAATTAAAGCAGTAAACCTGCTATTGTGCAATGTCAACTGTGACTTACGTTTTTTTGTTGCTAATCTGTTGTAGGATTTTACTCATATACATTCATTTAAAGGTCACGATCAAAAAGTCATGGCTGTTGCTTTTGTGGATGAAGAGCAGCCGTTGTGTATAAGCGGCGATAATGGTGGTAGTATCTGCATATGGGGAATCAGTATTCCATTTGGAGAAGAACCGATCAAGAAGTTGGTTGCGGAAAAGGATTGGCGCTATAGTGGGATTCATGCTCTAACCGTGTCTGGAAGTGGGTACTTTTATACTGGAAATGGGGACAGGTCAATAAAAGCGTGGTCAACGCAAGTAAGTTAACCTTTTTATTGTCACCCATTCTGGTGGCAAACCAGTTTGAATTATTATTGCAAGGAAAGCCTATGATGCGTTCCATTCTTTTGTTCTTTCCTCCAGAACTATACTCTATCATGTACGTTGACTGGTCATAAATCAGTTGTGTCTACATTAGCAGTTTGTAACGGTGTGCTATATAGCGGAAGCTGGGATGGAACTGTGAGACTATGGTGTCTTAGTGATCATAGTCCTTTGACAGTTTTGGGAGAAGATTCACCTGGAAACATGGCTTCTGTTTTATCTCTTTCTGCTGATCAGAATATGCTTGTTGCAGCCTATGAAAACGGACACGTAAAGGTAATATTCACTGTACTTTACCAGTTACCTAGTGGCCTAATCATTATGTTCCAATTACTGACCTTTATATTTAAGCAAAATGATAATCTGGAATTTTTCTTGAATACCTAGAATCCTGTAATGACCCTTTTGTTGGACCCAAATCTAAGCTAAAACCCATATTTGAATCCAAAATAAGCCAAGTCTACTACATGTAACAAATGTGGGTGGTTCCTTAACCCCAAGCTCATTTATCTGGATTCTCCAATTTTGTCCGCAAACCGGTGTTAAATGGACAAGACATCGGTGTGGGTATGGATTGAATCGGATGACTCAGATCCTTAATACTGAAACCGGACACCTCAGCTAACAACAATCTAGTTCAAAATGATCAAGGCCTCACAAAACATGTTTATATAGAGACTAAGGTTTATGCTTTTCCAAAGGAACTTCTCTACTTTAAGTAGCTGGTAGCTGATATGGCTTGCAATTGTTTTTGCTTCCTTCAGATCTGGAGGGACAACCTCCGGTTAAAATCTACAGCTGCACAAGAAGGTGCAGTTTTCTCCGTTTGCATGAAAGCAATGTCGATCTTTACTGGAGGCTGGAGCAAAACTGTCATGATACAGGTATACGTGCAAGTAATTGAATTTTGTGTCAAATGATATTAATACTCTACAAACTTTTACATTGCCGTAGGGAACTTATGCTAATTGCTTTATTACTGCTTGGCATGTAGAAGAACTTAATATGCCTGAAAATGCTTTTTCTAATCTGAAACTGCGTTTGCTATATTTTTCTTAATCTGTTCCCCTCTAGTGGATTCCTAAGTTCATATTATCCCTCGAATCAGAAAACTCTTAGTAAACTGGTAAATGTCTGCAGCAACTCCAGGGAGACAATAATTCAATGGATGTCATTCCTATTGGCTCTATTGCTTGCAATTCTGTCATAACGGCTTTGTCATACTGGCAAGGAAAGCTCATTGTCGGCCAAGCTGACAGAAAAATTAAGGTATGGGCTTTAATTTTTATTTTTTACGGATATTCTAAGCTGTGTTGCAGTTTGTAGTTCTAGTGTCCATCTATCCTATTTTCCTTTGGCCAAGTGGGTATACGACTTGAAGAAAAATTATTTTAAATTGCAAATCTAAGTTTTAAACTTGAACCCAGATCTTCATTTACTGAGTTTTTTTATGTATGATTTTTCATGTATTTTTTTCAATGAATAAGTTTCAACCTTATTTCTAGTATGCCAACCGATACTTGCTGCCAAAAATTAATTAGGGCTTCAACTTACAATTTTTTCTACGCAATATAAATCATTAGCTGTTTTCTACAAATTCCTTCAAGTACTTTCATTCCTTGCCAACTTGAACCCTCTCAAGTGGATCATATTTATCTATTTTGCAAGATAGGACTTAGCTCGTGACCTAGTTTATTGAGTTACCATATCTTGTAGATGAATTTGTTCTAATACTTGTAATTTGTTGCAAGTTTTGTCCCTCAGTTTCTGTTTCTTAATTCGATATTAAGAATACACAGTTTTTCCCATCCGTGTGACAATTTTTTGCAATTGTTTTGCATTATTATCATTTGTTTCCGATTGCTTCTCTTGGACCAATCAAGGCAAACAAATTTTAATTGATGTCATTGTTGAAATTTGCCTCAGCTAAAGTTCACTATTTTAACTTTCAATCCAAATAATGAGACGCATATAGAAATATATAGTGTTTTATTTTAACTTTATTCAGTGCAACGTTATGCATACTTTATTTCTTATATTTGCAGGTGTATCAGTACAAAGTGTGATGAGAAATGGTATTTTTATTCTGAGAAATGGTATTTTTATTCTGAGGAATATATAGTATTTTTATTCAAGTCAAACTCTCTGTTTATACATCACAATTCTTGGGCTTCAGCTGTTATCACTTTCGAGGGAGAGAGACGCTTTCCAAGCGGAGCACCCAGATGATTCTTGGGCTTCAGCTGTATCGGTTATTAAAGATTTTTACTGATATTAATCATATTTACCACATATCCAGCATAAACAGGAATCATACATGATTTTTACCACGTACAGCCTAGACAATAATCATGGATATATATTGTTAAATTAAGAAATTTATATGTTGTAATCATCCCTTGTTTTTTTGATATGATTAATTTGTTTTGCTTCCAACTATTACCTTTTAGTACAATATGTACTTGAGATTTTTGTGACAGACAGAAATTGCCGTTGTGTATAATGCATCCCTGAAAATAAAATTTAACTATGGTATGTTCCTTTATATCATCATTAGTCTTTAAAAGGGCGCAAAAAATTAATTATTAATTGAAAAATAAATGAACCCCTGCAAGATTTTTATCCAAGTATTTACATACTGATCACACACACTGAGAAATCTAAGCTAGAGATGCAAACATTGGTAAGCAACCAGAATAGCCACATCGACCGAGATGTCAACTTCAATTTAAGTTGGATGTCACAGTTTAACCGGAGGAACTATCGGTCGTATCAAGTGCATTCTGAGAGTTAGTCCAACAGATAATTGGAATGGTTATGGCCCGTCCGACTGGCAAAAACATACTAGCCTTTTATGTCCAGGAAGTACTCCTGAGGTATCGATGGAACGCTCAACTTGGCAACAAACTTGTACTGAAAAATCAGAGCAAATGTGTAATAGCTAAATTTTGGACAAGAGACCATATTTTATCCAGGACCGGAGATGAGCATTTTGTCTAAATTTTAGAGATTGAGAAAATGGCATGCTGTAAGTTTCTTGTTACCTTGTGCTGAGTGTATTTCTCCCTGATTGCAGGTAAAGTGGAATTGAGGCTATTACAAGCAAGGCTATGCAGTGCGTTAACACATTCACGCAGGTCTGATGGCTCGTATTGTGCATAATGCTTCAAGGTGGAGTTCTGCATCATCATATAAATACAGTTTTCAATTACATCCGAGAGAGATATTCAGAATGCTAATAATATCTTGGTTCTAAATAAGTTTATCACCGCGTGGTGTTTATATTGTCAGAAGCATACCCAAGGTTTCATTAATGGAAGAAGTATAAATCTGGCCAAGAAAATTGCTGATGCAGCAACAAGCGAAGGGGCGTAACGAAGCATGCTATACTCCAGGAGAGATAGCTCGGCCAAGTAGTTGGACATACACTCTAGCTGCATTGATGGAGCCTGTGACAGAATTAACAAGAAACAAAAAAAGAGGTTAGTATTAGTTGTTTCTTCGAAAAATATCTTGTACATAAGCTGTAGATCAAATTTACATGTTTACGAACTGTCTAAATACCCAAAGCTTTGAATTTCGGCATACTTTGAATTCGTGTGGGAAATAAAAAGGTAAGTTTTATAGAAATTTAGAATTAAAATTAAGTGACAATACCTCTGTAATGGCTTGAGCAGCGCGAACGAATCGCCTACAAGATTTTTAATAAATGTAAATTATATTTGTCAAAACCACAAGCAGCAAAAAGCCAAGACAAAAAAAAAATCACCGGATATTTATCAGTAATCTGGAAATGTAGACATTACCTCAAAAAGCATTTAACTGTTGGAGCTGTCAGTTCAAACTTCAAGAAATTCAGGACAGCCGATTCCATCTCAAAAACCTGCAGCAGTAATATTGCTCAATGTTTAGCATTGATTCAAAAACTAATCACAAATCATTAAGCACAATCTTGTTTAGGTGTCATTTACCTCATCCTTGAAGTATGTGTTGTCCGTAATGTAGCAGAACTCTTCTACTTGGGGAGGACAAATCTCCTCGTACTTCCTGCAAATTTACATTCTAATGTTAGATTATGTCAGTATTGAATTAAAATACAGTTTCAGAAAAATATAAAGATGTGTCTTACGAGGCAATCATCATGCAAGCAACACCAAGCAATTGCAATCGTTGCCTATCCATCAAATTGCCAGAAAGATACCTATCTATGTAGTTAACTGTCAGGTACAAAGTATCTGGGACAAGCCTATATTCTTCAGAAACCTGTAATTTCACATTTGCAGTTAAGTGATGAAGCTCAACTGGGCGAACAATATAAAGGTAATAGCTTTGCTCTAGGTGAATCGAGTGCATTGCTAATATGCCTAGTATATACACCCTTATTCCAATCATAACTATACCTCAACAAGCCAGTCGACTAATATTGCACGCATGCTGATGTTAATATCTGTTTGGACCTTCTCCATAAAATCGACAGAAGGCCTTTTCTTCACCTACAAGTGTGAAGAAATAAAAAGGTTAGAAACAAAACACAGAGGGGAATTGGAAAATGCATTCATAAGTATATATCAATATCAAAATAAGACAAACTAATGTTCAATGATTAAACATAAGTAACAAGCAAACAACCTCGGAGGCTCTCAAGTGCTTGTATATATCGCAAGCCATGGTTGCACACATCTGTGGATCCATAAACTTGTCATCCACATCAACAATTTTGTCACTTGCTTCCATTTCAGCCATTATGTCCCTCTTGCAGATGTTTCCTATGTGCATAATACTTGATGTAAGTAAACAAAGCGCAAGTGAAAACTAAATAACAAATTCAAATATACTACGAGAAACCAAACCTGTTTCAACATGGTCTGATATATGAAGTTTGTTACAAGTCTTTCTTTCAATTGAATCAATATCTGCCACATTGCTCTTATCAATGTATTCGACTTCTGGGCTCTTTAAAGAATCACAAGTAGAGACACTTTCATCCATCGAAACTGATAAATTGTCCGATTGATCCAGAGATAAATCCATACTACAAGGGCCAGAAGGGATGGAAATTCTTGATAAAGTTCCATCACAAATTGGCAAAGCTGGACTCTTTTTTGGAACAACTGCACTTTGTTGTGCCTTAGCAATGTTGGTGGAATTCCCCTTCTTTGCATTCTCAATTTTAGCTGGTTGTTTCACCTTCATAAAAATATGAAAAATTCAAAATTTAAAACATATCAAAAGCATATCATCTAATTTCTCAACACTGTGTTGTATTATTTGATTTTTTAATTTTGAAGTGACTTTGGGGTTCTATGTATCATTCTAGAATGCAGATTACTCACATTTTCCTAATCAGAAAAATCAAATAATTGGTCTAACTTTATGTACATTCAATAAACATATGGCATTTATATACAAGAATTAGATAGAAACATACAATTAGAATCAAAGTATCAATTTATGTCACCTACAGAGAAATTATAACACATACATTGAGTACATGTTCGACCAAAAACTCTACAAATCTTCCGAATTGAAATTTATTAAAAATATAAACATAATATGCACATATAAAAATTGAATAAATATACACTCACAAATTGTCACACTTTCTAGACTAAAATAATTTGAATCCGAAAATATGCCTTTAATTTCACATATATGCATTTTTTTAAACAAAACTAAGCATCACAAGAATTTGAAATTACCATATTCATTGAGCTTCTTGAACCAGTCTGAGAACCATGTTTCTGATTTGTGACATTAGCTAATGCAGGCCTTTTCTTTGCCATTTCTGGTATAAGAACCGCAGCTTTTCCGAAACTCTCTGCTTGCCTCTTTGTCAAAGAAGATGTCTGTGATGAACTCATCGAATTACGCCTGTTCTGTAAAGACATTTTTCTCCAACTAAATTTAACCCAAAAAAATAATTAATTTTTTCGATTTCTCGAATAAATCAAATAAGAAATCTCAAATGCAAATAAGGGTAGTTTCAAAATCCAATCTTTAGCTTTGTCAAAGAGCAAAAAGAGGATTTTGATTCATGGGTTGAAGAGGATTTTTTCCAAAAAGTATGATGATATATTTAAGGATTTATGTGAAGTGATGTATACGTTTATATATGTACAAATGTTGTTTTTGAAAAGGATGTATTAATTTGAATTCGAGAGATACGCGATCCTGACCGTTGGATCCACTAGGTATACGTTAGGAGCGGACAAGAGTGGGGCCCAGTGAGACTTGTGTTCAGTAAATGAAAATATTAGTTTCACCAATGAGCTGATGTGGCGTTGTATGATTGGTTTGTCACTAGGTTTAGTAGGTCAGTGCTGGCTTACCGTTTAAATTTTGAATTCGAATTTAAACCGTACCTGGTTACATGCGCCTGCGATTTCTTTGTTTAGTTTTTTAAACATATACTATATAATGGATTGTCAAATCTAAATTACTGTTACTATTTTTGTTCCTGTTTAATTAATTTTAATATCTGATTTTCAAAATTAAATAAAGGATAGCATTCAACATTCGAACTTACCACCATCAAATTTACTGTATTTGACAATATTGTAAAAAATTATATTTTCAAGTTTCCTTATTTACCAGACAATCTTAATCATGATGATTATTAAATAAATATTTGAAAACTTAATTCAGTAAAATTGTGTTTCGCCTCTGTCTCTATCGTTTTTTCAACTCAAAATGCATAGTCTCGCTGCTCAGTACTTGTATGATCTAGTATAGTAGTATGTTTTAAAACTTCATAGTGAGGACCAAAACAAGAATTAAAGTCATTAACAGCCTTTTCATTTCGTTAACCACTTTAACAGCCTTTTCATTTCGTTAACCACTGTTAGACTGTTTGCACAGATATTTACGAACTGTTTTGTTAGTGGGCACATGTTAAATGCGATATCTCCTAAATTTAGTTTATTTTAATTGATGGAATTTTTGTGTATAAATGACATCCCCTATTATTAATAAATATGTATCAATTAAAATAAACTAAAATTATTAAATTTCACGTTTAGCCCGTGTCCGGGATCACATATGGTAAAAAATTCTAAATACAAATCATAATGTACATATCGATGAAGTATCTGATATTAATCTCGCTTTAGTCAAATATTTTATTTTAAGTGTCGTTGGATTTAAACCCAATACGGTGTATCATGTTGATGATACAAGCCATGATTGGATAGGTAATAATTATATAGCTGAAAATTTAATAATTATTATATAGATAGACAATTATTATTATAATTAGATTATGTATATCTTGGTGGTTAAGTTTGGCCAGCTATATATATATATATATATATATAGAGAGAGAGTTACTCAAGTGAGAACCCCAATTATTGTGAGAACTGAGATCTAATCTCAGCCACACAATTTTTACTCTAAAATTTAATCACAACCACACAAATTATATTTTATATAATTTTTTTTTCGCCCCCATCTCCTGCACTCTCTGTCACCACCCACGACCAGCTATCTTTCCCATATACATACAAATATACATACAGTCTAAAAACACAAACAACTGATATTCCAAAACTCCAATCAATCGAGATCTGATTGCCGGGCATGACCCAAACGACATCGTCGAAAACTGGCCAATTCATCGAAATAAGAAACACATCGATTCCAGTGAGTCGATTCAGTAAATTGTTGATCTGAGCTCCAATTCAAATGCTTACCACCGGGATAAAAAGAGTTATTTCAACGAGTTTATCACTGGTGTTTTGTTTCATACAATCATTGGATAGTGGTGTATATGTATATTTGTTGTTCTGGACTTATATTAATTATTGGATTCAAAAATTCAGTGATTGTTTGGTCAATTGCAGTGATTTATTGAATATAATGGACATGTGTGGTTCTGGTATGATGGTCACGATGATGCTGATGCAGCGGATTAAGTGATTAATTGTGGTGATTATTATTATTCGGTGATGATTTATTATTTATCCGTGACCAGATACGGTGATTTTTTGTGTTCTAAACAGTGTTACAGATTTCGAAAATCGGAATTATTCGATTTAGTTACTGATTTACGATTTATCGGACGATATTTTAAAAATCGGATGATTTATCGGCGATTTATCGGGAATCGGTCAAATTATATCAATATTTTTGAGCGATTTATTGGCGATTTTTGAAAAATCGGCCGATTTTTATAACAGAGGTTCTAAGTAGTGATTTTTTTATTTTCCGGTGGTGATTTTGGTGTGGCGTTGGTGATTTTATTTTTGTCGGTGGTGATTTTCTGGTGGTCGCCGAAGTTGGTGGTGGCCGGAAATGAAGGTTGGGATGGTTGGAGGTGGCATGTGGTGGAATAAGAAAGAAGATGGTGATGAAATATTTAAATATTAAAAATTAATGCGTGGTGAGAGATTTATGTAAGGTATAAAATGAGTGGTTATGATTGGATCTCATATCTCATAATAATAGTAGTTCTCATTTGAGTGCGACCCTATATATATATATAGTCAGATTCAGTGGGTAACTATTCTTTTTGGGTAACTAAGTAACTCGTTATAATTGGTCCATATCTTAAACACACGTTCATCAACCTTTAACACCGTTTACTTATTATATATTTTTAGTGTTTTGTATAAAACATGTACTTTTTATATATTTTCTGTTATCATATTTCAGCTTTAGCTAACATTTTTGGTGTTATCTAATTTTTATATTGAATATTCATATGTCTGTTCTTCTAATTTTGTGTATGTTCTATAATTTCTTACTTCAAATCTACATATATGTTCTCTAAATTTGTAGTGTTCAGTAATTCTTATTCACTGTACAAGTTTCTATTTGTTTATTATTTTAGTAATTTTTTTATATTCCATTTTTTAAACCGTGTGAATTCTAAAATTTCTTAAGTTCAATAATTTTCTCTTCAATATTTGATGTGTTTTAAACTTGTTGTGTTCTGTAAAGTAATTTTTACACCTTAATTTTTTTTGTGTTCTTTAATTTAACATTATATTTTATGTAAGCACTTTTTTATTTATATTATAATTTATGTTATTTAACTAAATTTTTCATTTGTTCATATAATATTTTGTATGTTTTTCAAGTTTTTGGAGTTATGTAACTAGTTTTTAAAGTTTTAAGTTTTCATGTTCTTTAGTTTAATTATTATTTTTCTAGTGTTCTATATGTTCATTAGTTTTATTTTTCATGTTTTCTAATTGGATTTATATGTTTAAATTTACACAATTATTTATATTCCCGTATAATTTTAAGATATTTCTTCTTAGTGTTATATAATTTTACCACTATTTTTTATTTATTTATTTATTTTTAGTAATTTTATGTAATGCATATTCTTTTACTAGTATACTATATTTTGTTTCTATAATGTATATTTATCAATATTCTATTTTTTGTTTGTGTCTTTTATTTTTTAACTCTAATTTTATTAATGTTCTATGATTTTCATTGAATGTTTTATAAAACATGTTCATAATAAGTGTATCAATGCATCTCCAACTATATGAGAAAATGTCTAAAATACCTCATTTTTGGGGTCCAACCATCCAAAATACCTTTTTTGGGAAGTTTCTCCCAAAATACCTACTAACTACGGACTCATGCGTATACTAACTTTTAAAATTTGTAAAGGACATTTTGGTTTTGTGGGGGAAAAGTGGGTATTTTGATACAACACTTCAGTTATATTACATAATTACTGGTTACATATAAATTTTTTTGGGAAATTTTATTTTCAGGGATGCTTTTTAATTTCCAGAGCTAACATACATGAAAAGATAATAATGGCCCAATACATGCACAATAACCAGCTAAATAGAAAAATAAGATGAGGATAATTTTGTCTTTTTTATTTTGACCCAGAAGTAAAAAACTTACTCCGGAAAGATAACTTCCTTTTTTATGAATTACTCATTAATATCAAGTTTTACGGTATCTATAAGAACAATCCATGTGGCGCCCTCCAAACCCGGGTCAGAAATTTGGGGTCCACACACACACACACACCTTATTTATAAGTTGCCTATAACAATGATAAGATAATAATAATATGTAGTGACCCTACTTACCAACTACCACGGACCGCAACAGGTTAAAATATGTACACAAGCCACACACACACATATACTTATATTACAAACGTCCAAATCCCAACTATTCAAACTTAGAACTGAACATTAAACATTATTACAAACTTTTACAAACTTAAACTATCTCAAAAGCTGTCAGCTAGCTTAACTCGATCAACTTGGACCTCTAGCTCTCGCACTAGATTGGGGATGCTCGCTACCAACCGGTTCCTTCTTAACTGGAAAAGAACATAAACAATATCGCACAAATGAGCTAACTAGCTCAGAAAGTCACAATGACAAGACTGAGAATAATGATCATCAAGTGAAAAGGGTTAAGGTATCAAGTGAACAATGATTAATGATTTAAAATTAGATATTATAATTTCATTTTAAAAACCAAGGTTAGGCTGCTGATCAGTCACACACTAACCCCGAGTAAGGCACACAACTCTGCTCTAATTACTGGATCCAAGGTACACATTGGCCTAACTTGACAACCAATCTGGTCTGACCACGAATCTGGTCCACAATTTTATAAAACCATCCAATTATAACATATTAACAGAATAAATAATGTAAAGCATTAAACAAAATCATAAGCAACATTGGATGTCCAATTATGAGATGATTTCAATTTTCACAAATGAAATATGGCTATCAAATGGTGAAAAAAATGGATAACAAAAGAATCAAAGTTTCAATGTTATAAGGATTTGGTCTTTCAGAGCGTAAGGTACAAGGGTTTGAATATGTAAGCATTCTGATTCAGTGTTTGGTATTTAGTTTGCATGTATTTATGGAACAGTATCGTATATCTGTGGTTCGTATTCGGGGATTTAACAATCAATGGTTCAGAAAGAGTAAGGTTTACGGCTCAAAGATCAATAACTGGAATCAAGGTTTAGGGTTCAGTGCTTCAAAGCACCTGCAATATAAAACATAATTATCAATTATCTACAATATATCTCGAGAAGGTTCAGAACACTTGCCTGGTACTAGCTTGCTATATTTCACAAATTTCCAATCACAATTTCCTACTCCCTGAATATTTGTTTCCCTTTCCTACGCCTTGCCTCTTCTGTTCACATAACATAAGTATCTATCAATACTCAACTCATACGATTCTATTCGGTATACACTTCTATCTACCCTTCGTTTTACCAAAATCCGACTAACGGATTGAAAGTTACGCTAAAAACAAGTAAACACTGAACATATAGACCGACAGACAAAAAACAAGTCACATATAACACGTAACACGTCAAACAATCAATGACATTCCATTTATAAAGAAGTCTCGGGTCATAGACTGGCTTCCGGGTATTTAATATGATTCTTAAAACATTTTTCGGAATTAAACCGGGTTATTGGATCAATTTTAGAGCAATAAATAGGGTTCAGTTGGCCATATTTGGCTTCAAAATAAATTTCTAATAATTATCGATCCTTGAAAACAATTTAAAATAATATTTTAAAACTCGAAACTATTTTTCAAAACTTTTAAATCATTAATAAATAATTAAATCTAATTAAATAATTATTTAAAATCAATTAATAATTAATTAAATCAATTAATCAATTAATTTTCGAATTAATTAACTAATTAACTAATTAATTATTAACTAAAATTAATTAACTAATTAATTCAGATTTATTTTTGAATTAAAAATAATTTTTGGAATTAAAATAATAATTTTTGGAATTTTCAGTAATTAAAAATGAATTTTTATAATTAAAATAAATAAGAAATATGATTTTTAAATATTGTATAAACATGAATCCTATTTCTAAAACTTCTGGAAACTACAGGGCCTAAACTTTATCGTCCCCAAAAGTTCAAGGACTAAACTGCAATTTTGCAGTTCAGTCGCCGGAAATTACTCTGTCTCGCCGGAGAAGGCGATCCAGGTACAGTCACACCACCACAAGCTCCAGAATTGAAGCACAGACCACCAGGAACTTATATCAGCAATCAAATCATCCTAATAATCTCTGAGTTGGCCGAAAATTGGCCGAGAAGTTCGCCGATTTCCGGCGAGCTCGACGTAAACTTCAAATGACAAATCCCTCCTCTACAAACCTCGTCGATTTGCAAGACTTATACGAATCGATTTCAAATTTCATAAGGAACGCAACCCACCCCTCTAGAACATTTATCTATCCCGAAATAAGAAACCCCCAAATTCAATCAAGAACATTCAAACAAATTATAAACCCTAATTTCTAAATTCGAAAATCAAACTCAATTTTGAACATGTTATTAAACTCCAAATCAGTCATATAACATATCAAAATCATCAGAAAAACAAACTCTACCACATGAAAGCATCAAATCATTCAAACAATCATCCGTACAAAAATTCATATTTTTAATCAAAATAATTCAAAAATAAATAAAAATATATAAAATCAACCTTTGATTCTGCAGTTCTGAAACTTGTATAATCTGATAGTACCCTTCAAACCCTTCATTTTGATTACCAGAGCTTTCCAAACGGATTTCAATAACACCTCCGATTTGCAGTTTGATTCTTGAAAGGTTATATGAATATAAGTATTTTCTCTGTAAAATTCTATAATTACTGTTTACAAATGATTTTCGGTACGAAATAAAATACGGTAAAGGCTATTTATAATTACGGAAAATTAGTATCCCATTGGATCATTCCGGATATAAAATAGTACGTTTATTTATAAAAACAGATCCAAACGGTACCGGTTTTCGGGATAATTATCCAAATCAGTACAATTTGTACTACGGTCTTGGTCTCAGCGCCTGGTTACACGTATTACGAGGTGATAATTATAATAGTTTAATAAAAAGATCCCGTTTATCGAAAATACGAGTTTTATTGATTTACCGAAACGAATAATGTATCGAAAATATTGCGCCGGGACCCGCACAAGACAAACCGTACGCCGGATCGAAAAAGTCGAAACATGGAAAATGCTCGGAATATTGCAATTAGGTTAGGAAGGAGTTCTCGGAAGAGTTTCGGGTTATAAAAACGTAAAAACGAGTGAAGTCGGCTGGTTCTCGATTATTTAAATATTTTAAAAATACTCGGAAAAAGAATTTATAAAATCCATAAATTTCCTATAAAATCATAAATCAACATAAAAATAAATAAGAAGATATGACAATTATCTATATTTTATTTTGGACATATAAAAATTAAAATACTCAATTTATATTATTTTTAAACATCCAAACACGTATACCACTAAACAAATATTTCACAGAATAAACACGAAACATGCATAATATTTATTTATTTGCAAAATAATTACACGATATATCCCAGATATTACATCCTTCCCCCCTTAAAAGGATTCTGTCCTCAGAATCTCCTAAGAAAACAAATGAGGGTATTTTTCTCTCATATCACTTTCTAATTCCCAGGTTGACTCTTCAACCTTTGGGTTTCTCCACAGTACTCTTACTAACTTTACCACTTTATTTCTTAACACTTTCTCTCTTTCTTCTAGAATCTCTATCGGACTCTCTACATATGATAAATCTGTTTGAAGCTCTATTGGCTCGTATTCGATTACATGCCTGATGTTTGGATTATACTTCTTAAGCATCGATACGTGAAATACATTGTGAATGTGCTCCATGTGCGGAGGTAACACCAACTCGTAAGATACTTTGCCAACACGCTTTAGAATCTCAAAAGGTCCGACATATCTAGGGCTCAGTTTTCCTTTCTTCCCGAATCTTGTCAATCCTTTCCACGACGATACTTTCAGTAATACCAGATTTATTTCTTCGAATTTCATATCTTTCCTTGATTGATCTGCATACTTCCTTTGACGGTCTTGTGTTGCTATCAATCTCTTCTGGATAACTTCAACAACTTCCTTCGTCCGTTGCACTAATTCAGGTCCAAGTATTTTGCGTTCTCCTACTTCATCCCAATATACAGGAGATCGAAATTTGCGTCCATAAAGAGCTTCATAGGGTGGCATCCCAATACTGGCATGATAACTATTGTTGTAAGCAAATTCTATCAAGGGTAAATGCTCGTCCCAACTTCCTTTGAAATCAATAGCACAAACACGTAACATGTCTTCGATTGTCTGAATTGTTCTTTTGCTTTGGCCGTCCGTCTGGGGATGGTAAGCCGTACTCATATTTAGTCTCGTTCCCAAACATTCTTGAAAACTCTTCCAAAATCTTGAATTAAATCTCGGATCTCGATCAGATACGATAGACACAGGGACTTCATGACGAACTATGATTTCCTTTAGGTACATATGGGCTAACTTGTCTAGTGAAAATCTTTTATTTATAGGCAGAAAATGAGCTGACTTGGTAAGTCTGTCCACTATAACCCAAATGGCATCATGATTAGCTTTCATTCTTGGTAATCCGACTATAAAATCCATGGCAATATGCTCCCACTTCCACTCTGGAATCTCTAATGGCTGCAACAATCCACTTGGTCTCTAATGTTCTGCTTTAACCCTCTGACATATATAACATCTGCTAACCCATTCTGCAATTTCCCTCTTCATATCGGGCCACCAATAATTTTCCTTTAAATCTCTATACATCTTGGTACTTCCTGGATGGATTGAATACCTTGAATTATGAGCTTCCTATAAAATTTCATTCTTCAACTCCGTCACTGGTGGAATCCAAATTCTAGAAGAAAACCTAAGAATACCTTGATCGTCCTTTTGTGTGCACAATTCCTCACCTACCAAATGGTTAATGTCCCGATCCATTACCTCATTATGACATTTCCTTATCTTCTCTAATAACTCCGGCTGGAATGTCATACTATACACTTTTGCTTCCTCAGGCTTGCAAACTCTAATTTCCAATTCCAGTCTCTGAAATTCCTTGTATATCTCTTCGGGTATTGATAACACATTCAACTTTTCTTTCCGTCTTAACGCGTCCGCTACAATATTTGCTTTACCGGGATGATAGTTAATCGTGCAGTCGTAATCCTTAATCAACTCTAACCATCTTCTCTGTCTCCTATTAAGCTCCTTCTATGTGAATATGTACTTCAAGCCTTTGTGATCCGTATAAATCTCGCATTTTTCTCCATATAGATAATGTCTCCAAATCTTCAAAGCGAACACTATGGCTGCTAGCTCCAAATCATGAGTAGGATACTTTTGTTCGTGTGGTTTCAATTGCCTCGACGCATACGCAATAACCTTATCGTGCTGCATCATAACACATCCGAGTCCTTTATGGGAAGCATCGCTATAGATTACGAAATTCCCTTGGTCATCTGGAAGTGACAAAACATGTGCTGTAATTAATCTTCGCTTCAATTCCTGAAAAACTTTCTTCACATTTATCGTTCCATATAAACTTTTCATTTTTCCGTGTAAGCTTTGTCAATGATGTTGCAATCCTTGAGAAATTTTGAACAAATCAACGATAATATCCCGCTAATCCCAAGAAACTTCTTACCTCTGTTGGTGTTCTCGGTCTTTCCCAATTTGCAATTGCTTCAATCTTCGCTGGGTCCACTTTGATCCCTTCATTACTGACTATGTGTCCTAAGAATTGGACTTCTTGTAACCAAAACTCACACTTCGAGAATTTAGCATATAACTTTTTCTTCCTTAAAATCTCCAAAGCTTTCTTTAAATGTTTTGCATGATCCTTTTCTGTCTTTGAATAAATCAAAATATCATCTATAAACACAATAACAAACTTGTCCAAGTATTCCTTGAAAATTCTATTCATTAGGTCCATGAATGCTGCCGGGGCATTGGTTAATCCAAAAGACATTACTAAAAATTCATAATGTCCATACCTTGTCCGTGAAAGCTGTCTTTGGTATATCCTCTGGCTTAATCTTTAGTTGGTGATATCCCGATCTCAAATCGATCTGGGAGAAGTGCTTGGCTCCTTTCAACTGGTCAAACAAATCATCAATTCTGGGTAACGGATACTTGTTCTTGATTATAAGCTTGTTGAGCTCACGATAATCGATGCACATTCTCATGCTTCCATCCTTCTTTTTGACAAATAGTACTGGTGCACCCCACGGGGATACACTGGGTCTGATTACTCCTTTCTCTAACAACTCTTGCAATTGCTTTGCTAGTTCCTTCATCTCAACGGGCGCCATTCTGTACGGTTCCTTGGATACCGGTTCCGTTCCAAGTGCTAAGTCGATCGCAAACTCAATTTCTCTGTCTGGAGGAAGTCCTGATAACTCATCGGGAAACACGTCTGGAAATTCATTAACTACTGGAATATCTTCAAGTTTTGCTGGCTCCTGACTTCTATCAATCACATAAGAAACGAAATGCTCGCATCCTTGCCGTAGTAACTTTTTAGCTTGAATCATTGTTAAAAACTTCTTTGCTTATTTCTGGCCCTTAAACGTTACTATCCTCTCGTCTGGCGTCTTCACCATTACCTTTTTATTTTGACAATCTATCTGGGCATCATGCTTAGATAACCAATCCATTCCTAAGATAACGTCAAACTCTCCTAGCTTAAATGGTGTCAAATCTACATAAAACTTATTACCAGAAATCTCAATCTCACAATTCCTACAAACTTGATTAACAGATATACGTTCTTGATTTTCTAATTCCACAGTCATTATTTCATTTTAATACTCAACTGAAAAGTTTAACTTACTAACAAAATCTTGAGAAATAAACGACCGAGTTGCTCCCGAATCTATTAAGACTTTGGCACATAAAGAATTCATATTAAGCGTACCTTCCACGACGTCAGTATCCTGGATAGCGTCCTTCACAGACATATCAAAAACTCTAGCCCTTGGAGTCTCATTCACTGCCGGAGTAGATCCCATAATTCTTAATGCATTACTGACTGGGGCTGGTGTCTTGCAATCCCCGGCTATATGTCCTGGCTTTCCACATTTAAAGCATGTAAATCCAATATCTGGAATCTTAACCGCTGGATTCCGAGTAGGCTGATCCATGTTTACTGGTTCTCTCGCTGGCTGATTGCGGCACTCCCTCGAGTAGTGCCCTTTCTGACTATACTTGAAATAAACACGTTCAACTTATTACAAACTCATCCATGCTTCTTACCACATACCTGACAATCTGGAAAAGTTAACCTCAACTGATTTGGCTGATTTATATTGACTGAACGGTTGCCTTGACCTCCGTCGCCTGTATTTTGCTTTTTAAAATAGAAATTTCTCCCTGGCTGAAACTTGCCCTTGTTAAAATTTGGAAACTTCCCTGGTTGTGACTGTCCTTCTTTTCCTTCAAACTTCCTCTTCTTACTTTCCTTTTCTTTCTGTGACATCTCACTCTCAGTTTCTGCAATTATGGCCTTCTATACAACTCCTGCATAGGTATCCAATTCAAATATGGTTACCTTCCCTCTAATCCATGGCTTCAGACCTTTGCTGGAATCTCTTAGCCTTCTTCCTGTCAGTATCTACATATGATGGCACATACCTTGACAATTCTTCAAACTTACTTTCATAATCAGCTACCGACATATTTCCTTGTTTTAGCTCTAAAAACTTCAGCTCTATCTGATCCTGAACAAACTGAGGAAAATACTTTCCTAAAAATAATTCTTTGAACCTCTCCCAAGTAATAACATCTGCACCTTCCAATGTCTTCACAGTCTCCCACCAATAGGTGGCCTCATTCTTTAATAATAACTTGCAAACTCCACCTTCTGTTCTTCCTTCACTTTAACTAAGGCAAACGACTTCTCTATTTCCTTTAACCAAACATTCGCTTCAATCGGATCTAAGGAACCCTTGACTTCTGGTGGGTTTACTGCCTGAAAAGTTTTGAAAGTTACCTGGGGATTGGTTTGTCTTTGTTGTTGTTGTGTCAGGTGAACTGTTTGTTGAGCCAAGATTTGAAGAATCTGGGCTATTGCTGGGTCTATGAGTCCTGGGTTTGCATTCGGGTTTGTATCATCTTGGTTGTTATTGTTGTTGTTGGTTTCTTCATTCTGGGTGTTGGTGCGGGTATTTCTTCTGGGAGGCATTTTCTGTAAAGAATCAAACAACTTATTTAGCCTTTAAATTAAATCCTTTGCATAAAAGAAAAGTTTTGTAAAACAGAAATATCTTTTTTTAGAACAGTTGTAACAGTTGAACTAAGTAAATTGCATGCTTCTTTACAGAATATAAACAGTTAAGGGAATAGGATATATGGTATCACAGGGGTATAACTGGTATAATAAATAAAGTAAAGTAAAACAGGTGCAGTAATGTAAATGACAATGCTGGAAAGGAAAAGGTACTGCTATATATAGATCAAAAGTTTTAGGTAGTACAAGCGTTAAAACACTTCGGAAGTAAAAGCAAAAGGGTACAACAAACCTACTCACTAGTCAGCAGATCTAGTCTATAAATACAACCCAAAAGTCTACTGATACATACTACACACTACTGTACATACTAAACAACCACAACAGCACTGCTCAATATTTCCATTTCTGTGCCTCTAGCTCATGGCAAGTCTGGTCCTCCAATCTCCTCAAGCTCCTCTAGAACCCACTTAGCCCACTCCACAAGAAAATCAGGGGTGATATCCTCATGAGTAGCCTCAGCAATTCTAACAGCAGCTACTCTCCGAAATACCTGGAGTCTTTCTTTGAGTCGCCTCTCACCACTCCCAACCTCTCTGGTACGCATAATATGTAATAGCTCCTGAATCTGACCCCGTAGGAATCGCTGCTCCATAAGGAAAGCCTCAAACTGATGATATGGGAAAGGATAGGAAGAGAACTGAAAATGTACACCTGTAACTGAGTGACCAGTAAAACCTGAATCAGCAGGTGGGGGTCCTCTGATAGGTGGTCTCATGCCTGGGGGTGGAATAGTCTGCAGTGGTACGGGCTGCAACACAGGTGGAGGTAAAATAGCCAACACTGAGTGATCAGCTGGTACGGGGATGAAAGAGTCGGCCATCGCTGCTATTTGAAATCATATCGCAATATAAGAATCTTGAACCACAACACGAATTATACTAATATATGTCATACCGTCACACTCAACCTCTCGACGTTCTATCTTGCTACTTCTTACTTCTAATCCTAACCCTCTACCCATTCCCGTTAACCTAGGCTTGTGTCAGTGACTTTTAACCTGTGGCTCTGATACCAAACATGTGGCACCCTCCAAACCCAGGTCAGAAGTTTGGGGTCCACACACACACACCTTATTTATAACCTGCCTATAATAATGATAAAGATAATAATAATATGCACTGACACTACTTACCAACTACCATGGGCCGCAACAGGTTAAAGTATATACACAAGCCACACACACACACACTTATATTACAAATGTCCAAATCCCGACTATTCAAACTTAGAACTGAACATCAAATATTATTACAAACTTTTACAAACTTAAACTATCTCAAAAGCTGTCAGCTAGCTTAACTCGATCAACCTGGACCCCTAGCTCTCGCACTGGATTGGGGATCCTCGCTACCAACTAGTTCCTTCTTAACTGGAAAAGAACATAAACAATATCGCACAAATGAGCTAACTAGCTCAGCAAGTCAAAATGACAAGACTGAGAATAATGATTATCAAGTGAAAAGGGTTAAGGTATCGAGTGAACAATGATTAATGATTTAGAATTGGATATTATATTTTCATTTTAAAAACCAAGGTTAGGCTGCTGATCAGTCATGCACTAACCCCGAGCAAGGAACACAACTCTGCTTTAATTACTGGATCCAAGGCACACATTAGCCTAACTTGACGACCAATCTGGCCTGACCACGAATCTGGTCCATAATTTTATAAAACCATCCAATTCTAACATATTAACTGAATAAATAATGTAAAGTAGTAAACAAAATCATAAGCAACATTGGATGTCCAATTATGAGACGGTTTCAATCTTCACAAATGAAATATGGCTATCAAATGGTGAAAAAAATGGATAACAAAAGAATCAAAGTTCCAAGGTTATAAGGATTTGGTCTTTCGGAGCGTAAGGTACAAGGGTTTGAATATGTAAGCAATCTGATTCAGTGTTTGGTATTTAGTTTGCATATATTTATGGAGTAGTATCGTATATCTGTGGTTCGTATTCGGGGATTTAACAATCAATGGTTCAGAAAGAGTAAGGTTTACGGCTCAAATATCAATAGCTGGAATCAAGGTTTAGGGTTCAGTGCTTCAAAGCACCTGCAATATAAAACAAAACTATTAATTATCTACAATATATCTCGAGAAGGTTCAGAACCCTTGCCTGGTACTAGCTTGCTATACTTCACCAATTTCCAATCACAATCTCCTACTCCTTGACTATCTGTTTCCCTTTCCTATGCCTTGCCTCTTCTGCTCACATAACATAAGTATCTATCAATACTCAACTCATACGATTCTATTCGGTATACACTTCTATCTACCCTTCGTTTTACCTAAATTCGACTAACGGATTGAAAGTTACCCTAAAAACAAGTAAACACTGAACATATAGACCGACAGTCAAACAACAAGTCACATATAACATGTAACACGTCAAACAATCAATGACATTCCATTTATAAAGAAGTCTCGGGTCATAGACAGGCTTTTGGGTATTTAATATGATTCTTAAAATATTTTTCGGAATTAAAACGGGTTATTGAATCAATTTTGGAGCAATAAACAGGGTTCAGTTGGCCACATCTGGCTTCAAAATAATTTTCTAATAATTATCGAGCCTTGAAAATAATTTAAAATAATATTTTAAAGCTCGAAACTATTTTTCAGAATTTTTAAATCATTAATAAATAATTAAATCTAATTAAATAATTATTTAAAATCAATTAATAATTAATTAAATCAATTTATCAATTAATTTTCAAATTAATTGACCAATTAACTAATTAATTATTAACTAAAATTAATTAACTAATTAATTCAGATTTATTTTGAATTAAAAATAATTTTTGGAATTAAAATAATAATTTTTGGAATTTTCAGTAATTAAAATTGAATTTTTATAATTAAAATAAATAGGAAATATGATTTTTAAATATTTTATAAACATGATTCCTATTTCTGCAACTCCTGGAAACTACAGGGACTAAACTTCATCGTCCCCAAATGTTCAGGGACTAAACTGCAATTTTGCAGTTCAGTCGCCGGAAATTACTCTGTCTCGCCGGAGAAGGCGATCCAGGTACAGTCACACCACCACAAGCTCCAGAATTGAAGCACAGACCACCAAAAACTTATATCAGCAATCAAATCATCCTAATAATCTCTGAGTTGGCCAGAAATTGGCCGAGAAGTTCGCCGATTTTCGGCGAGCTCGACGTAAACTTCAAATGACAACTCCCTCCTCTACAGACCTCGTCGATTTGTAAGACTTATACGAATCGATTGCAAATTTCATAAGGAACATAACCCACCCCTCTGGAACATCTATCTATCCCAGAATAAGAAACCCCCAAATTCAATCAAGAACATTCAAACAAATTATAAAACCTAATTTCTAAATTCGAAAATCAAACTCAATTTTGAACATGTTATTGAACTCCAAATCAGTCATATAACATATCAAAATCATCAGAAAAACAAGTTCTACAACATGAAAATATCAAATCATTCAAACAATCATCCGTACAAAAATTCATATTTTCAATCAAAATAATTCAAAAATAAATAAAAATATATAAAATCAACCTTTGATTCTGCAGTTATGAAACTTGTATAATCTGGTAGTACTCTTCAAACCCTTCATTTTGATTACCAGAGCTTTCCAAACGGATTTCAATAACACCTCCGATTTGCAGTTTGATTCTTGAAAGGTTATATGAATATAAGTATTTTCTCTGTAAAATTCTATAATTACTGTTTGCAAATGATTTTCGGTACGAAAAAAATAGGGTAAAGGCTATTTATAATTACGGAAAATTAGTATCCCGTTGGATCATTCCGGATATAAAATAGTACGTTTATTTATAAAAACAGATCCAAACGGTACCGGTTTTCGGGATAATTATCCAAATCAGTACAATTTGTACTGCGGTCTTGGTCTCAGCGCCTGGTTACACGTATTACGAGGTGATAATTATAATAGTTTAATAAAAAGATCCAGTTTTTTGAAAATACGAGTTTTATTAATTTACCGAAACGAATAATGTATCAAAAATATTGCGCCGGGACCCGCACAGGATAAACCGTACGCCGGATCGAAAAAGTCGAAACATGGAAAATGCTCGGAATATTGCAATTAGGTTAGAAAGAAGTTTTCGGAAGAGTTTCAGGTTATAAAAACGTAAAAACGAGTGAAGTCGGCTGGTTCCTGATTATATAAAATAGTTTATAATACTCGGAAAAAGAATTTATAAAATCCATAAAATTCCGATAAAATCATAAATTTACATAAAAATAAATAGAAAGATATGACAATTATCTATATTTTATTTAGGACATATAAAAATTAAAATACTCAATTTATATTATTTTTAAACATCCAAACACATATACCACTTAACAAATACTTCATAGAATAAACACAAAACATGCATAATATTTATTTATTTGCAAAATAATTACACGATATATCCCAGATGTTACAATCCAGATTTAACATGTATTAAGATTGTTGTTGGAGGAATTTCGAAATAACACGATATCAGATGATTGCTGAAATAATAGAGCGGTGTAACTGTTTTAAGGGATTAGGATTTGTGAAAAAGAGAGGGGCTGGACTTGGGAGGTGTCTCGATTTGTGTCATTGTATCGGATCCCTTTGTCAAGATGCATGCGTACCAATTTATATTGGATCAGGCCTACGCAGCTCTCTGAAATTTGGGTCTATCCATAAGAGACTTTAGGGAGAAGTTTTATTAATGTGGTTAATTACCAATTTTATCTGATTCAATCTTGTCCTTATTACATTTTCTTGATTTGAAAGATATCATTTCGAGATACTTTCCGTAATTTATTCTTTAAAATTGATTCTTTCCTCGTTTGAGGGAGATGATAAAACTTGGGTAATAAGTTATAATTATTAACCGGTTTTAATAATTATAAATATTAAAAATTTGAGAGATTATTAAGCATGCCAAAATGTTGCATAATAACTTGCCCCAATCTTCAGTGTAGCTTGCCGCAGTGGAGAACTAAAAATTCTCCTAGCTTTCAAATTTCTTGAGTCACTGGAGAAAACTGAAAATAATAGATTAGTAAATCATATGGAGCACTACAGTGCTCATAATCCGTACGCGAATATGACTTTATGCGAGAGCCAATAAGATATTATTTTTGCCAATATTTTAAAAAGTGCGAGTAAATAATATCATTTTGAAATTCATTGTGGCCTTCATTGTCAAGTTAGGATCTTAACTTTTTTATATATCCCGAATTAACGTACATAGTATTCAAGTGTTATTGACTGCTCATAGGTTGTGTCTTAGTTAACCCCCGAGCCCCCGTGTTGGTGGGCGAGGCCTTCAATAAAGTATCATAGACTCCCCTTTCGAGAGTAGGACCTTTGAGTAATATAAGTTTAACCTTGTTCTCCTAAGGGAATATGGTATAATTTGCCCTTGTTCTCCTGAGGGAGTAAGGCCTTCAATAATGTAAGTTTTGCCCTAAACTCTCCTGAGAGAGCAAGGTCTTTCTCTCTTTCATAATTCAGAGGGTCATTGACTCATTTACTGAAGTGTGTTGCATAGTGGGGTTTATAGCTTCCCCAGACTACCCTACTTGACAATTTCAATTCGTAAGTTTGAAATATTTTTTTGACATATACGTATTATCGGGACGTATATGAAGAATATTTTGAACCAATTCAAGCACAGTAATATATATATATATATATGTTTATAAAATGTCGTGATAATTACTTTCTTCAAAATTAATATTTTTTCGTAAAACATTTTATTCAAAATAATGCGTCTCGCATAAATATATTTGTTTCAGAAAGATGCAGCTCGTACGATATTATAAAAATATTCACAAATCTTCAAATAAAATATCTCGAATGATATTTTCTAAGATTTACACATCGTCTAAAATTAGGATTCCCGCAATAATTTTACAAGCACAATCATGTATTACTCGCACGGACTAATATTTTTATAGTGAAAAATATTAAAAAATAGTTTCTCGTGTATGCATGGCATAATATTAAATTCGCAATATATTGTATATGCAATTTTATAGAAAATAAAAATAAAAATAGAAAACTTATCTTCATTTTTCCGGGCTTGGAAAATTTGCGGACTAAAACCTGATCGCAAGTTTTGTTTTGCGAGATGCATACTTGTTGACTGATGTTGTTATCCTGCTTGGCTGCTCCGATTTTTTTTTTACCGAATGATTTCAGCCGATTTATTTTTGCCTGACAACCATAGATGATTGCTTTTTTTTATTTGGATGAACACCGTAGGACCCAGACCAATGAATGTTGGCCTTGTTTTTCTTTATTTTCCTCTATGCAATTTTTTTAGCCTCTGTATTTCAAGTAGCTGGTTAGTTTGTCTAATCCTAAACCTTCGACTGTATACGTAAGTTTTTGTTAAAAAAATATCATGGATTCTGTTAGATATATTTGATAATGTCATGTGTAATATGATTTGTGTTTAGTTTTCAGATCTTACCTAACATGACAAATCAGTACTTAACTGGAAATCAGCACTTATACTGAAGACAGAACTTAAGATATCAGAACTTAAGTTATCAGAACTTAAGGTTCAGAAGATATTTATCAGGAGATAATATCAGGACTTAAGATGACTTTCAGATAAGGTAGGCGGTTGATTGAAAGGAAAGAAGATCGAGACTAAGACAGAAAGAATTGTGCATGAAGAAGGAATTCTATGAAGAATAGAATACTTGGAAGAAAAGATAACTAGTTGATATATTTTAGGAAGCATAATTATATTCCATATCAATTAGAAGATTATCTTGTAACTGTGTAGTATATAAACACAGACATATAGTTTACACTATAAGTGTTACGATTATCGAAGTTATTATTCTTTGTAACTCTAGCAGCTCTCCTGATAATTTGTTCATCACTGAGAGAGGACAGTTCCATATTGTAACAGAGTTTATTGTATTGAATAAAATCTGTTTTCTGTTACTTGAGTTCTTATAATCGATTTGATTGTGCTAAACACTGTATTCAACCCCCTTCTACAGTGTGTGTAACCTAACAAGTGGTATCAGAGCAATCTGTTAACACATAAACAGTAAAGATCCTAAACAATCATGTCTGAAGGAACACAAACTCCATACATGCCCACCAAGACACAAGATTCCGAGAAGAAGCTTTCCAGGAAAGGTGGAAGTCCTAAAAAGAAAGGGCTCAGAAAGACTGAAGTCAAAGAAGGAAAGTCTGACAAAGGGCATATCTCTCCTGATTGCAAGAAAAACCATTCAGACACTTCGGATTCTGAAAAAGAGGTCAACTATGCCTTAATGGAAAATTCTGATAGCAGTCTTGAAACTGCTGAATTGAAGGTACCTCTATCAACTCTTGCTTTTGATACTGATAATATTACTGAGTTGAGATCTTATCTTAAAACCATATTCATTAGTTATAGAGATTAGACTTTAACATGTGATAGGTTAACTTCTGAAAATATGGCTTTTAAGAAAATGAATAATTATTTAGAAAATGAGTTAGTCATGTTCCATCAAATTCAGAAAGATAAAGATGATGCCTTTTATGTTAGGGATGAAGTGCTAAAAATGAATGAATCTCTAAAACCTGAGTTAGAAAAGGAAAGAGAGACTATCACGACTTGGACTAACTCTGGTAAAGCAACTTAGGATATTCTTAGTAGTGGAAACTGGAAAGAGGGCTTAGGTTATGGAGATGATAAGAACAGTAAGAGAACTGTAGAAACTGAGCCTATAGTTGTTAAACAAAAACCAAAGGTAAATCCTGTTAAGTTTTTAACTGCAAAGTATGATATTGAGAAATCAGAAGTTAAGGAGAAAGTAACTTCTAACAAACCTAAACAGGATAAGCCAATTGAAGTTAACATAGGCTTAATGACTAAGAAGCAGCTTAAACATAAGTTGAAAGATGTAAAGAATGTAAACAAGGTAAAGCCACCTAGGAAAAACAGGAATGGAAAGGAAGGTGTGAACAAAAGTGACAATTATAAACCTTTTCCTAATACTCCTAGAAAAAATGTCATAACCGTGGAAACTCTAACCATCTGGCTTATTTTTGCAGGAAGAATAAGAACATAAACTAAGAACATAAACTCCTTACCTTCAAAGTCAGGAGTTAAGAGTCAGTATGTTAGATATAAGACACAAATCCTTGTTTTCATTGTGGTAGTTTATGGCATTCCATTTATACTTGTAAGGAATATCATACTTTGTACTATGATTATTATCAAATAAAACCTCCTGTAAAGAAAGTTAGCATTGTTCCTTCTAGTGTAAGTTCTGATGCAAAGTCTGATATTGCAAATTATGATAAGAAAACTGTTAACATAAACTCTGATGCTAAATCCGCTGCAAATGTTAACATACTTAAAAAGACCAAAGGATCCAAGCAAGTCTGGGTCCTTAAAACTAATCATTAGTGGTCTTTGTGATTGCAGGGCAACAGGAAGAACATCCTAGTTTTGGACAGTGGATGTTCAGGACATATGACTGGAAATAAAGCCCTGCTATCAGAATTTATGGAGAAAGCTGGCCCTGGTGTTTCTTATGGAGTTGGAAATATTGGAAAAACTCTGGGATATGGCAATATCAATCTTGGGAATGTCATCATTCAAAAAGTAGCTCCGGTCTCAGGACTTAAACACAATCTGCTGACTGTGAGTCAAATCTGTGACATAGGTTATCATGTGGATTTCTTTGAAGAACACTGTAAAGTTGTAAGCAAATCTACAGGAAAAGTTGTTCTGAAAGGATACAGGCATGGTAACATTTATGAAGCCAAGATTTCAACAAGTACTGATGGTTCTGCAATCTGTCTATTGAGTAGAGCATCAATTGAAGAAAGATGGGAGTGGCACAAGAAACTCTCTCATTTAAATTTTAACAATATAAATGAGCTAGTCAATAAAGATCTTGTGAGAGGACTGCCAAAGTTAGTATTTGCTCCTGATGGCCTTTGTGATTCATGTCAGAAGGCAAAACAAAGAAAATCTTTATTCAAGAGCAAGACTGAATCATCAATTCTTGAGCCTTATCACCTACTACATGTTGATCTATTTGGTCCAGTTAATTTCATGTCTATTACAAAGAAGAAATATGCTATGGTCATAGTGGATGAGTTCACCAGATACACATGGGTGTATTTCTTGCACACAAAAAGTGAAACTGCATCTATCTTGATTGATCATGTCAAGCAACTGGATAAGTTGGTCAAAGATTCTGTGAAAATCATAAGAAGTGATAATGGCACTGAGTTCAAGAATTTGATCATAAGAGTTCTGCAAAGACCATGGAATAAAGTAGGAATTTTCTGCTCCTGGAACTCCACAACAAAATGGAGTTGTTGAAAGAAAGAATAGAACTCTTATTGAAGCTGCACAGACTATGCTTGATGAAGCAAAGTTGCCAGCCTACTTTTGGGCTGAAGCTGTACAGACTGCTTGTTTTACTCAAAATGTAACACTTATCAACAAGCATGGAAAAACACCATATGAGATGGTGAAGAAAAAGAAGCCAAATCTAAAGTATTTTCATGTATTTGGATGCAAGTGTTTTGTTCTTAAGACTCATCCCGAACAGCTATCCAAATTTGATCTAAAAGCTGATGAAGGAATTTTTTTGGATATCCACTTTCTACAAAAGCCTTCAGAGTCTACAATTTGAGAACAAAGGTTTTCATGGAATCTATCAATGTCTTTTTTGATGATAAGAAGATTACTGGACTTGAAGATTTCAATGATCATGATCAGCTGAGATTCAAAAATGAAATTTTAAATTCTGATTCTGTAAATCCTGATACTGCAAACTCTGATAGATTAAACTCTGATGTTATTGAAACTGTGGTGACTACGCCTAAGGAAAATGCACCTGTGCAGAGGGAGCATATTGAAGATCCAACCACATCTCAAGAAGCATCAGAACCTACAACAGGCTCTTCAAGTTCTGATGGGCCAAGTTCTGATAATTCTGGAAACTCATGTTCTGATATTTTTGGAAACTCAAATAATGAAGGATCCAACTCAGAGAGCATAATTTCAGGGGGAGCATCAGAAAATGTTGATGGAGACAACATGGATCGTGGGGGAGCATCTAGTTCTAGAGAAAATCTTCCATCTGCAAGGAAGTGGACTAAAACACATACACCTGACTTGATTATTGGAAATCCTGATGCAGGTGTCAGAACTTGAACAACTACATCAAATGAATATCTTTATCATTCTTTTCTTTCTCAGACTGAATCAAAGAAAGTGGAAGAAGCTCTTCAAGATGCTGATTGGGTGCAAGCAATGCAAGAAGAGTTAAATGAATTTGAAAGAAATAAAGTATGGACCCTAGTGCCAAGACCAAGGAACAGATCAATTATTGGTACAAAATAGGTATTCAGAAACAAAACTGATAGTGACGGTATAATTACAAGGAACAAAGCAAGGCTGGTTGCAAAATGATACTCTCAACATGAGGGAATTGATTATGATGAAACATTTGCACCAGTTGCTAGATTGGAAGCCATAATGATATTTTTGGCTTATGCTGCTCACAAGAAGTTTAAAGTCTTTCAAATGTATGTGAAAAGTGCTTTTCTTAATGGAGAATTGGGAGAGGAAGTATATGTTGAACAACCTCCAGGCTTTGGAGATCCCAAATTTCCAAATCATGTCTACAGGCTTGATAAAGCACTTTATGGCCTTAAGCAAACTACAAGAGCATGGTATGATACTTTAGCTCAATTCCTTCTGGAAAGTGGATTTCATAGAGGTATGATTGATAAAACACTATTCTACCTCAACCATGGAAAGGACTTACTTTTGGTACAGATATATGTTGATGATATCATATTTGGTTCTACAAATGCCAAACTCTGTGAGAGGTTTGCAAAGCTAATACAGTCAAGATATCAAATGAGTATGATGAGAGAACTTAGTTATTTTATGGGCCTTCAAGTGAAGCAAAATGAAGAAGGTACTTTCATCTGTCAATTTAAGTACACCAGAAATTTACTGAAGAAGTTTGGAATGCAAGACAGTTCAACAGCATCCACTCTATAATAACCCCAATTTTTGGAAATTTTTGAAACCCTTATGAATAGTGATTTTGCAGATTATGCTGAATGAGAAAACTTTTCATGACACACTATGTAGGGGTTCTGGTATGGATATTCTGAGATTTTATTAGTACTTTATATGGGATATAAGTGTATGTAAAGATCGTCAGAATCCAAATTCCGAACACTTTGATTTTTCCCGGAAATCCACTAGATACGGAAAGAATTGAGTATAAGGTAACAGGATAAAAATGATTTAAATTAAAGGATTATAAGAGAGGATCATAAAAGGAATACAATATATTGAGAAAGGTTAAGGGAACCTAAGTAATAAGATCCCGGGTATGATCCCTCAAACGATAAACGAAAACGAAAATTAAGCGAACCGTATAACAGATCAGCGGTCATTAGGCAAACAATTAGGAAGTTAATCAAAGGGATTAGAGAGGATGATTTCACCCAACCAATGAGAAGAGGACAAGGAGGGGAGGATGACATCATGAGCATGACATAAGCATGACATGGGAAGGAAGGAGATGTGGTTGAATTAAAACCACACAAAGTTAAGGCTAAAAAGGTAATTAACCAAAACAAAACTTCATCCACCAAGCCAATCATTTCATTTTCATCAAACAAAACACAAAATATTTCTCTTCACCAAGGTTGCTCTCGGCTTTTTTTCAATTTCAAAGGGAAAATTTTCAAAATCCAAGATCCAAGCTTCCTAAATTGGTAAGATAATTCCCTAGTGTTCCTTATGCATAGATATGGCTATATTATGAGTTTAAGCATCCCATTCATTCTCTATCTTCTCCAATAAATCAATGAAGAAGACAATGAATAGTGATTTCAAGGTTTTTAACTTTATTTTTTCTTGCTTTTCCTTTAAGATCCAAGCTTTCCTAAGACCCCTCAAGGCTTCTTAAGGCTTCCTAGCTACTCACACCACTTCAAGGAAGGTATATCATCTCCAAACCCTAGCTTTAATTTGTATATTAGGTTGATTTTGGTTGTTAGAGTAAAGAGTAGCTTGAAACTTGTTTGTTTAAGAGTTTGGGTTGAAATGGTGGAGATTGGAATGTTGAAATCTTATGATTTGATTAAAGAATATAGTATGGTTTAAATTCAAGTTTTAGGATTAAGTAAATTGATTATAATGAGTTGATTTGGGGCTGTTGTAAAGTAATATGGATGGAGTTTTGATTGGGTTGTGAATTGGAGTTGAATTGTGGTTGTTTTGAATTGGTTTAAATTTGGGAAATCGCGTAAATATAGCCGTCGTAATGTCCGATTTACTTTAGACTGCTTTTGTTCATAACATTTGGACCCGAGAACTCCCTGCTAGATTATTACCATTGCCATGTTTAGATAGTTCATCTTACGAGCTTCGTTTTGATATGTAGTTCGTTTGATTCCGATGTACGGTTTAGGAGAAACGACCATTTTAAGTAACGACATTTCGCGAACGAAACTTTTCCCCTCGCCTTACTTTGAAACATAGGTTAAAGACCAAAAAGGGTTAAATAGTGTATGAAACAATTATGGTAAGAGTGTTAGGCAGTTGGTAAGACACTCGCGAAGGAATCGCCTTAAAACTCGTAATGGTTAAATTATTAAAAATGGTGGAGCCGAGGGTACTCGAGTGACTTAAGAGAATCAGTAAGCGCAAAACAAGCGTTAGAGTCAAAGTTAGTTAAAGTATAGATTTACAAGTGACTTTGGTTTAATTCCGACTTACTTGTTGTTTATAGGTTACCAGACTCGTCCCGAGCCTTTTATCACCCTCACTTGCTCAGGCAAGTTTTCTACCCGTTATACTGTTGTTGTGATGTATACACTTGTATATGCATTATCTTGTAATAGATGCATGATGGTTATATTAGCAAATTCTTGCGATATATTGTAGCATGTGATATGGTACATATGCATGCCTGTTTCGTATTCCTGCCATATATATCTGTTGGTTCAGTTAATAATACCTATGCTAGAGAATAACGGTAATTTTCATATACCCTTAGTATAGGGACCCAAAGGTGAAAGCATTTTCTAAAACCGGGAGTCGAGGATCCCGAGTAGCTTTTATATATATATATATATATATATATTTTATATATATATGGTAATAGTTTTCAAAACTATTTTATTCGATAACTTTATTTTATTAATGAATATTATCTTGAATATTCATTCGAGGACTTATGACTCCTTTATATTATTTATTGAATATTACTTGGATATTCATTTGAGGATGTATGACTCCTTTAATTTATTTAATGAATATTATTTATAATATTCATTCGAGGTATTATGACTCCGCTTATTATTTATTAATATTCTTTATTTTATTAAAGAATAATGTTCGATAATCAAACTTACTTTTGATATTCAAATAAAGATATTACTTTTGTATAACTATATCTTTGATTATTTATTATTCATTTCAAGTATAAGTTTTAAAACTTCTACTTCAATTATTTTTATAAAGATTATTCTTTATGGGAATATTATTTAAATAATAATATTCAGATATTTTCTAATATATTGGGACTGATTTATTTTATTAAATCAGCATCACCCCAAACATTCTTAAAAATGTTTGCGAGTCTTCAAAATAATTTTTAAAAGTTAGAGCGGATCCCAAAACTCATTTTTATATTTAAGATCTTCCTTTTAAAAAGGGGATTTAAATACTCGCTCAAAACCAGAGGGATCCGGCTCTGTGGTGTATTTTATATTCGCAACAAGGTTGTTGTCTTGATAAAAGAGTTTTTGATTACTTACCCAACACTCGGGAAGTAAAATTCTTGGAACAAGTTAATCCATTAACAGGCATCGCCTGGGAAATATCGGTGAGTTCTCCTTTCCAAATAGATACGACTTCTTGGTGGAGCCGTATCAACAAGTTTCTACTTGGGGAAAGTGGGGACGAGCTTTACGTTTCAGAGTCATGGATTTCATCTGAACTAGGAGTGGCGTAAGTGGCCGAGTAGCGCCGGCCCAGCCTTATTATATTGGCCCAAATGGCCTGGAAGTTCCGCTAAGGCGGTCCATTCCTTAGGAGTTCAGTGTTCGGTTGACAAGTAAATCCGACAGGTTCTCCTCTACATGTAGAAAATGGTGGGGTTGTACTACTACGACTGATCATCGTAAGTGGTCTTCCTGGCGCGGCAAACTCCCGTAATGAGTTCATCATCCAATTGGATAATTTCTGCAATACTACCCAGAGCACTTCGATAGAAAGGCTACGGTTGGGCGATTGTTGAGTGTTGGCAGGGTCAAGTTTTCAAAATGATGTTTGCATCAAATGAAGTATCTCATAACTTCATTTTATTTTGATGATATTTTAAAGGTTGTATCTATTCAAGTATTATCTTGTAGTCTCATCTATGTGATGAACTTTTGAACTAATTATAACTTGAACGGTGGTAGTTCAAGTAGTATTTGGAAAAGATATAAGTATATTGGAATATCTTGTAACTTCATCTTTTAAACTTATATCTAGTAAATGATTATCTTATACAAGACAAAGATTTTCAGAAAAACGTTGAGACAAGGTTAGATTTATGAGATCACCTTGCAACGGTATTTTTATACAGTTATACACTGGAACTCTGTGTGTATTATGCATGGAAGAGGACTTCCAATATTTTGAAAAGTATATATGTATATATATATACTGAATATTTTGTGACTTCATCGCATTAAGATATCAACTTGGTTCATTTCTTCTTAACCAAGACTTTCTTGAGTACTATGAGAATGCTCATATATTGTAAATTATTATACATATTATTTCAGTGGGCTTGTTGCTCACCCTTGCTTTCGTCTTTCATCACACAACATCAGATAGATAAGATGAACATGACCAAGCTCCCAATTCGTAAGCGGATAGGAAACGTTCCGCAGCTTTCTGGAAGCGTTGAGGCCGCTGTAGCTGAGGTAGAAATTACCAATAGGCTAAGTTTTCAACTAATGATGTACCAGACTTATGTATATTATGAATTGTAATAATGGCAAAGAAATGTAAATTTATTCAGAAACCTGTTTAAGGTGCATTGGCATATAATTGTGGAATAAAATGACTTGTGATTATTTTTGGATATTCATCTCCGAGGCTATAACTTGTGGTGTGTGTGTTTATTGTGGGGTCACAGTACAGAGTAGTTGATTATTTATTAAGATTGGGTGTTATTAAGGGAAATGGAACTCGTGACAACCCGGATCCCCGACCCCGGATTTGGGGGTGTTACAGAAGTGGTATCAGAGCGAAGCGTTATAAACCTCAGAGATGATGTGACGTAAAGTTAATAAGTTCATTAAGATAATAAGAACTCTTGCCAAGTTCATAGTCGGGCTACCTAACATAGTATTGACAGTTAAAAACCCTTACGGGAACCCTTATAAATATCGTGATAGTAACATAGTTCGTTCTCGTAGAGGGCAGCGGGGCACCGAACCCTGAGGTTCAGGAACATCAGCATGAGGATGTTTTATTACAAGCTGGAGATCAAATTGTGAATCTGATGGAGTACCCTAATGAGGGACCGGATGAGATTCATATTGAGAATGTTGCGGTTGAGGATGTTATTCCGGAAAGGATTGTGGTTGAGGAGGATCTCATGGAGGATCCTGATGAGAATGAAGAGAGGACCACTGAGGAATTGATGACCGTAGTCAGGGCAACTACCAGAGCAAGAATGGCCGCGAGGGTGGCACTAGAGGATGAAGAGTTACCAAGGGCACAAAGGTTAATGAGGGAAGAAGGAGTGGGGCCTTCCACGACCCCAATTATACCAGTATCAGACCCTCTTCCAGAGGTTCCTGTAGACATCCATGAGGTTCCACCGATTTCTGTTCCCTCCCCTGTACAGAGCCCAACACATACTGAGGAAATGCCACCTTTATCTCCTGCACCATTATCACCTGATACCGTGCTTGGTTATCCATTTGGATCTCCTGGGTCTACGCCACCTGCACCCCATGGACTGCTAGATGCTACCACTCAGGCTTCTCTTATCGCCAATTATCATATGACTTTGGGTGGCCTGTCTGAGGCCCGTAATGTTAGGAGTGATCTGTTGGATCGACTTACTGCACCGAGGATTGAGGGTGGGGTACTTCCGGTAGGATTAGCTCATAGCATGGAAAGGATTGAGGCTACCACCCGTGTTACAGCTAGAGGCCATCTTGAGGGTCAGATTGATCCAGCTTTACTTGCAACTATCCTAGACCTCATCACCGCTTTAATGGAGCAGGTTAGGGATGTCGTGCGTGCCCGCATTTCTTGATCCATAATAGTGTGCAGAGTCTGAACAATCTGACAAGAATTGCATGGAGCACCGCTTTTGGAGGATTAGCCTAAGTTATGGATGATTAGTTTTAATGACTAGATGATTATCTATGGTAGTACTTTTGGGTTATAAGCGATCAGATCAAATGATGTAATTCTCTTTAATATGATCAGTTGTTGTACCCTCGAACAAATGGTTATGTATATATCCGTTAATTTCAGTTCAGATCAGTTTGTTTGTGATAAGATCACATTGTTAATTGCACTATTAACACTTAAGAGAGAGTCATGAAGTTTATCGAACTTAAGAATTCATAATTTGCAATCGTGCAAGGACTAAATGAGGGAAAGACTTAAGCAAAGTAAGTAAGACAAATATCCAGAGATTCTCAAAAAATTTCCAAGTAATATGCCCCCACAAGGAATAAGATTAGGGTCAAACCTTGAATGTGATAATCAGGGAGGTCGCAGTTAAGATATAAGGAATCCAGAATATAATAAAGTGAAAAATGAGGATTTTAAATTAAAAGATGACCCCAATTATGGGGAGTAGGAAGAAATATTTAGACTAAGAAAACAAAAGTCGAGCGAGATAAGGAGACCCGAGACGGTACTCCTATATGGAAATTCATGGACCTGTCTAAACAGAACTTATACTTTATTCCCAACCACCACCTTGAGGGAAACAATATAGTGGGAAATTCTTTCAGGACCTTTAAATCGCTAAGCTCTCAGTGTTCCAAGGAACAAGTTGACCCAATCGAGGCAAGAGCCTGGCTAAAGGAAATATAGGAATCATTTGAGATTCTAAATGATTGACGAACCACAAAAGACTGTTTTTGTCACTTACCCTCCTAAGAGAGAGACCACCCGCTGGTGAAAGGCCAGGGAAGGCACGAAGCAAGAGATTATAATAAACTGATTTAAGTTCAGTCAATTGTTTTCGGGAAAGTAATTCCCAAAGATAAGGAGATAGTGTAAAAGCTTTAGAGCCAGAACAAAGGCAGCCGAGTATGATGAATTATGAATCTAAGTTGTAAAAGTTGTCAAGATTCGTTCTGAGGACACGAATCCAGAATGACGGGATGTGTGAAATCAATGCTTATGTTGTGTTGGTTCATGAAATAATGATAAGAGAAAGGAAAATAAAAAGGAAACTGAAGTGGAAAGGAATATAAAGGCAAGAGAGTTTGAGGAATGATAAGGGAGTTGGGTATGAGGAACCCCTAAAGACTCGTGGTAATAGAAATAGAAAAGTATGTGATTGTCAGGATGAGGGTGATTCACCATGAGTTAAATTGATGGTTGAAGGTATAAGAGATACATATGTTTTATCCCCTGTAAGTTGGGAGGATTCGAGGAAACCTTGAGATAATTCGAAGGATAAATAATGAGACGCAGATAGACTGAGGAGACAAGGAAGTAAGAAATTAGGAAAATTGGATGAAGGAAGTGACCTTCAAGAATGTGAAGTGTAAGACCGGTGGCTTGATACCCAGAAAGGGAGACGCCAGGTATGAAAGATATCCCAACATTGAGATGACTGTTGAGATAAACAACAAAAGTAAATACGGAATTATTAAGAAGAAGTTCACGTTGAACATGACCAATATCTTCCAGAACATCCTTGTTATCGTTACCAAATTAAGCAAGAAAAGCGGATAACCGTTGTTATCTTTTGGAGGCCATATTGATTGACCTCATTTTAAATACAGATGTTATTGTGAAAATTAGGCATATACTATCGAGGTGGGAATGATTGAATAAGACACCCTTATCAGGGATATATGACTTGATTTATCCATGGAAGGATGCATGTACCTTTTTAAAGGTGGAATTAAGGATAGAACATCGGTAACTTAAAACGAATCCTAGGGGAATGCATAAAGGCTGGCATTTCACCCTTAATAGGGATAGTATGAGTTTTGACAGTATGAATTGGAAAGGATTAAGGTAATAACAACCTTTAAGAATCAGTGGAGAAATTTTTTCAGAAGTATATAGACAATGATTCTGGTATTAATAAATGGTATCTTGATATGTCCTGTATCTAGTGAATACAGGAGGAACGATTCAAGTATAACCTTAGAGGTTTTACAAGGAGAAAGGTAATATTCAAAATTCTCAAAAATAGAAATGTTGATAAAGGAAATATGACGTAATTATAATGATGCCAAGTGGGGCACGTGTTAAACCATGAGAAGGTATGGATCGAACCAGTAATGGTCGAAGTTGTTCAGGGTAATTAGGACTTAAGATAAAAAGATGTTCTAATTATGATTGAGAGTCAGTCGTGATAATGATTAACCTCTAAAGACTGAGGCAATAACTTATGGAAAAATGGTAATTTTTTTTACTCATCAGATTTTAAGGAAAACATCTTCACATAAGCTGTGATTGAAATAAGGTAGAAAATTTATTTGGAGGTGGTTAAAATGACATTGACTGTAAGGAAATTTTACTATCAGGAAAGGCCAAAGAGGTGGCCGACACTTTAAAGGTAAGAGGATAATTATAGGCGCTTGTGCCAAAGGAATACAGTGATGATGTTAAAGCTATGAAGGTTGTATTATGGTTTGGAAGATTGACATTCCTTCTGATGACTGCGCAATACCCAACCGTAATGGTAGTTGGTAAAGATTTAATTCGTGTAATCGCCATGAGCGGGCTATCTATCTCAGAAGATACTATCTTGAGATAAGCCATGACCATGTTTCAAAAAGGACTAGACGAACCCTTGAGTTAAGTCTTCTATTTAAGGCATACGAGTAAGAATGGTATTAACCTGCTATCGTTGTTTTGACAGAAACTCTTCTGCAATTTTATCTGCTTCATGTCATGTATGTATGTCAGGATCAGGAGTGTTCTTCATGAATCATGAATGGTGATTATGTTACCTCCTTAGAAGAATTTTATACGACATATATGGACTCCGTATGGTTAGATATTAAGATTTCATGGAAAGTGAATGATGACAGTAGGTCAGTGGTGGACCATAGTAATGCAGCAATGATTCTGCGAGTAATGAGTCGATTACAACCATGAGAGTTGTATTGGAATGAATGTTGAGATTGAGTACCACTAATCGGGTCGTGGTGGGGTATAAGTTATCATTGATAGACTAATTAAGTAGATTATCTATCCATTAAATATTTATTCTTTCTTATCAATAGAGAGTCGTATTATTATACGAGGAAGGTTGCGGTGCAAACATATAATTCAAGTAATGATGATGTCTAGAATGAGATCCCAGGTTCGATTTTCGATATCAAGGGAGTTTCAAAGGTGATTGTGTATAAGCTCGGGGAAGAGCATGGGTCCATAGAATGATGGACGGAATAGGAAAAATATTTAGGCATGTGAAATACGATGCTACAATACTTGATGTTGATATAAATACATATATGTTTTGTTCTCCTATGACAAACCTCTATAGTTCAAAGGTAGATTCCAAGCCAGATATTTTATGGCAATAAAATTTTTACGAATATACAATTCTCTTCAGTTCGTTCTTTTCTCTTCTTTTCATTTCATGTAAGCTGAGAAGAACAACCCTTCCAGAAGGGGAGGTATTGCCGAATGACTATCTATCTGTGTGATAGAAGCCTAGTAGGATACCATCTATTGTTTAATTGCTTGTCAAGTACTAAAGGCTGGCCACCTTCTGTACTAACTATGCGATATAACAAGTGTTCATGATCATAGTGATCTCTCAACAAATTCATTTACTTCTATATGATTGATCAAACTTTGGGAAATAGAAACAGCTGAAAAAGGAGTAATAAAGTTGTGGTAGTATTCGGAATGGAAACACATTCATGATACTAAGGTTGACGTGGTTATAAAAGGTTATAGAACGCTAACGAGCAAAAGTATAACCAGTATAATATTAGGAACGGAAGGTAGTAGCGATTACGAAGTGGAAAATAATGGGTATTAAGACGCCAAAGCTATAGTGCTAGAAGCTGTGATAAAATTCCATGCAATAGACTTGAAAGAATTTGGAATGATCACTTAACGCGGATTGAGTTATCTTACGACAATAGATCGTATGTCAGGTATCGAGATGTCGTCTTAAGAGATTTTTGAGGGAAGACAAGTCGATCCCCCTTATGTTAGGATGAAGTTATAGAGCGCAAGATACTCAGACCAGCAGTGGTCCAAAGGACCAGGGATTTAATAGATTTAATCAGAGGACGGCTGGTAGTAGCCCAAGATGGACATAAGAAGTATGTTGATTTGACACGAAAAGACAAGGAATGGGAAGTAGGGGACCTAGTGTTGTTATAGGTATTCCCTTGGAAGGGGTTAATGAGACTCGGAAAGAAAGGAAAGCTAAGTCCACCAATTGTTGGACCCTTGGATATATTAAGAAGTATTGGGAGGTTAGCATATGAGCTAGCCTTACCCCAGAACATGTAGCAAGTCATAACGTGTTTCACGTATCAATGTTAAGGAAGTGTAATTCAGATGCCAGACAAATAGGGGCATATGAGCATATAGACACGCAACCCGACGTAACCTATATGGAGCAACCAGGAAGGGTTAGAGAGTGAAAAGGAACAAGTGCTTAGGAGAAGGGTTATTTAACTAGGCAGAGTTGGTGGTAGGACCACAATGTGGGAAAATTTACTCGAGAGTTAGAAAGTGCAATGCTAAGAGAGTATCCCTATTCATTTTCTATCTGATTCCGGGACGAAATCCTTTTAAGGAGGGGAGACTGTAATAACCCCAATTTTTGGAAATTTTTGAAACCCTTATGAATAGTGATTTTGCAGATTATGCTGAATGAGAAAACTTTTCATGCCACACTATGTAGGGGTTCTGGTATGGATATTCTGAGATTTTATTAGTACTTTATATGAGATATAAGTGTATGTAAAGATCGTCAGAATCCAAATTCCGAACACTTTGATTTTCCCCGGAAATCCACTAGATACGGAAAGAATTGAGTATAAGGTAACAGGATAAAAAGGATTTAAAATAAAGGATTATAAGAGAGGATCATAAAAGGAATACAATATATTGAGAAAGGTTAAGGGAACCTAAGTAATAAGATCCCGGGTATGATCCCTCAAACGATAAACGAAAACGAAAGTTAAGCGAACCGTATAACAGATCAGCGGTCATTAGGCAAACAATTAGGAAGTTAATCAAAGGGATTAGAGAGGATGATGTCACCCAACCAATGAGAAGAGGACAAGGAGGGGAGGATGACATAAGCATGACATGGGAAGGAAGGAGATGTGGTTGAATTAAAACCACACAAAGTTAAGGCTAAAAAGGTAATTAACCAAAAAAAAAACAAAACTTAATCCACCAAGCCAATCATTTCATTTTCATCAAACAAAACACAAAATATTTCTCTTCACCAAGGTTGCTCTCGGCTTTGTTTCAATTTTAAAGGGAAAATTTTCAAAATCCAAGATCCAAGCTTCCTAAATTGGTAAGATAATTCCCTAGTGTTCCTTATGCATAGATATGGCTATATTATGAGTTTAAGCATCCCATTCATTTTCTATCTTCTCCAATAAATCAATGAAGAAGACAATGAATAGTGATTTCAAGGTTTTTAACTTGATTTTTTCTTGCTTTTCCTTTAAGATCCAAGCTTTCCTAAGACCCCTCAAGGCTTCCTAAGGCTTCCTAGCTACTCACACCACTTCAAGGAAGGTATATCATCTCCAAACCCTAGCTTTAATTTGTATATTAGGTTGATTTTGGTTGTTAGAGTAAAGAGTAGCTTGAAACTTGTTTGTTTAAGAGTTTGGGTTGAAATGGTGGAGATTGGAATGTTGAAATCTTATGATTTGATTAAAGAATGTAGTATGGTTTAAATTCAAGTTTTAGGATTAAGTAAATTGATTATAATGAGTTGATTTGTGGCTGTTATAAAGTAATATGGATGGAGTTTTGATTGGGTTGTGAATTGGAGTTGAATTGTGGTTGTTTTGAATTGGTTTAAATTTGGGAAATCGCGTAAATATAGCCGTCGTAATGTCCGATTTACTTTAGACTGCTTTTGTTCATAACATTTGGACCCGAGAACTCCTTGCTAGATTATGACCATTTCCATGTTTAGATAGTTCATGTTACGAGCTTCGTTTTGATATGTAGTTTGTTTGATTCCGATGTACGGTTTAGGAGAAACGACCGTTTTAAGTAACGGCGTTTCGCGAACGAAACTTTTCCACTCGCCTTACTTTGAAACATAGGTTAAAGACCAAAAAGGTTTAATTAGTGTATAAAACAATTATGGTAAGAGTGTTAGGCAGTTGGTAAGACACTCGCGAAGGAATCGCCTTAAAACTCGTAATGGTTAAATTATTAAAAATGGTGGAGCCGAGGGTACTCGAGTGACTTAAGAGAATCAGTAAGCGCAAAACAAGCGTTAGAGTCTAAGTTAGTTAAAGTATAGATTTACAAGTGACTTTGGTTTAATTCCAACTTACTTGTTGTTTATAGGTTACCAGACTCGTCCCGAGCCTTTTATCACCCTCAGTTGCTCAGGCAAGTTTTCTACCCGTTATACTGTTGTTGTGATGTATACACTTGTATATGCATTATCTTGTAATAGATGCATGATGGTTATATTAGCAAATTCTTGCGATATATTGTAGCATGTGATATGGTACATATGCATGCCTGTTTCGTATTCCTGCCATATATATCTGTTGGTTCAGTTGATAATACATATGCTAGAGAATAGCGGTAATTTGCATATACCCTTAGTATAGGGATCCAAAGGTGAAAGCATTTTCTAAAACCGGGAGTCGAGGATCCCGAGTAGATTTTATATATATATATATATTATATATATATATGGTAATAGTTTTCAAAACTATTAATCGAATAAGGTTTATTCGATAACTTTATTTTATTAATGAATATTATTTTGAATATTCATTCGAGGACTTATGACTCCTTTATATTATTTATTGAATATTACTTGGATATTCATTTGAGGATGTATGACTCCTTTATTTTATTTAATGAATATTATTTATAATATTCATTCGAGGTATTATGACTCCGTTTATTATTTATTAATATTCTTTATTTTATTAAAGAATAATGTTCGATAATCAAACTTACTTTTGATATTCAAATAAAGATATTACTTTTGTATAAGTATATCTTTGATTATTTATTATTCATTTCAAGTATAAGTTTTAAAACTTCTAATTCAATTATTTTTATAAAGATTATTCTTTATGGGAATATTATTTAAATAATAATATTCAGATATTTTCTAATATATTGGGACTGATTTATTTTATTAAATCAGCATCACCCCAAACATTCTTAAAAATGTTTGCGAGTCTTCAAAATGATTTTTAAAAGTTAGAACGGATCCCAAAACTCATTTTTATATTTAAGATCTTCCTTTTAAAAAGGGGATTTAAATACTCGCTCAAAACCAGAGGGATCCGGCTCTGTGGTGTATTTTATATTCGCAACAAGGTTGTTGTCTTGATAAAAGAGTTTTTGATTACTTACCCAACACTCGGGAAGTAAAATTCTTGGAACAAGTTAATCCATTAACAGGCATCGCCTGGGAAATATCGGTGAGTTCTCCTTTCCAAATAGATACGACTTCTTGGTGGAGCCGTATCAACAAGTTTCTACTTGGGGAAAGTGGGGACGAGCTTTACGTTTCAGAGTCATGGATTTCATCTGAACTAGGAGTGGCGTAAGTGGCCGAGTAGCGCCGGCCCAGCCTTATTATATTGGCCCAAATGGCCTGGAAGTTCCGCTAAGGCGGTCCATTCATTAGGAGTTCAGTGTTCGGTTGACAAGTAAATCCGACAGGTTCTCCTCTACATGTAGAAAATGGTGGGGTTGTACTACTACGACTGATCATCGTAAGTGGTCTTCCTGGCGTGGCAAACTCCCGTAATGAGTTCATCATCTAATTGGATAATTTCTGCAACACTACCCAGAGCACTTCGATAGAAAGGCTACGGTTGGGCGATTGTTGAGTGTTGGCAGGGTCAAGTTTTCAAAATGATGTTTGCATCAAATGAAGTATCTCATAACTTCATTTTATTTTGATGATATTTTAAAGGTTGAATCTATTCAAGTATTATCTTGTAGTCTCATCTATGTGATGAACTTTTGAACTAATTATAACTTGAACGGTGGTAGTTCAAGTAGTATTTGGAAAAGATATAAGTATATTGGAGTATCTTGTAACTTCATCTTTTAAACTTATATCTAGTAAATGATTATCTTATACATGACAAAGATTTTCAGAAAAACGTTGAGACAAGGTTAGATTTATGAGATCACCTTGTAACGGTATTTTTATACAGTTATACACTGGAACTCTGTGTGTATTATGCATGGAAGAGGACTTCCAATATTTTGAAAAGTATATATGTATATATATATACTGAATATTTTGCGACTTCATCGCATTAAGATATCAACTTGGTTCATTTCTTCTTAACCAAGACTTTCTTGAGTACTATGAGAATGCTCATATATTGTAAATTATTATACATATTATTTCGGTGGGCTTGTTGCTCACCCTTGCTTTCTTCTTTCATCACACAATATCAGATAGATAAGATGAACAGGACCAAGCTCCCAATTCGCAAGCGGATAGGAAACATTCCGCAGCTTTCTGGAAGCGTTGAGGCCGCTGTAGCTGAGGTAGAAATTACCAATAGGCTAAGTTTTCAACTAATGATGTACCAGATTTATGTATATTATGAATTGTAATAATGGCAAAGAAATGTAAATTTATTCAGAAACCTGTTTAAGGTGCATTGGCATATAATTTTGGAATAAAACGACTTGTGATTATTTTTGGATATTCATCTCTGAGGCTATAACTTGTGGTGTGTGTGTTTATTGTGGGGTCACAGTACAGAGTAGTTGATTATTTATTAATATTGGGTGTTATTAAGGGAAATGGAACTCGTGACAACCCGGATCCCCGACCCCGGATTTGGGGGTGTTACAGAAGTGGTATCAGAGCGAAGCGTTATAAACCTCAGAGATGATGTGACGTAAAGTTAATAAGTTCACTAAGATAATAAGAACTCTTGCCAAGTTCATAGTCGGGCTACCTAACGTAGTACTGACAGTTAAAAACCCTTACGGGAACCCTTATAAATATCGTGATAGTAACATAGTTCATTCTCGTAGAGGGCAGCGGGGCACCGAACCCTGAGGTTCAGGAGCATCAGCATGAGGATGTTTTATTACAAGCTGGAGATCAAATTGTGAATCCGATGGAGTACCCTAATGAGGGACCGGATGAGATTCATATTGAGAATGTTGCGGTTGAGGATGTTATTCCGGAAAGGATTGTGGCTGAGGAGGATCTCATGGAGGATCCTGATGAGGATGAAGAGAGGACTACTGAGGAATTGATGACCGTAGTCAGAGTAGTTGATTATTTATTAAGATTGGGTGTTATTAAGGGAAATGGAACTCGTGACAACCCGGATCCCCGACCCCGGATTTGGGGGTGTTACACACTCCCATGGTCATTGCAACCAAGTTAGATAAAGATACTGGTTCATCAGTAGATATTACTAACTACAGAGGTATGCTTGGCTCTTTACTCTATATAACTACAAGTAGACCTGATATCATGTATGCTACCTGTCTTTGTGCAAGATTTCAAGCAGATCCAAGAGAACCTCACTTAACAGTTGTGAAAAGAATTTTCAAGTACCTTAAGGGTACAGCTGATCTGGGATTGCGGTATCCTAGAGAATCAGACTTTAAGCTAATAGGTTACTCAGATATAGATTTTGCAGGATGCAAAATTGACAGGAAAAGCACAAGTGGAAGCTGTCAATTTCTTGGAGGCAAATTGGTTTCTTGGTTTAGTCAATTTCCATATCAACTGTAAAAGCAGAATACATTGCTGCAGGAAGCTGCTGTGCACAGATTCTTTGGATGAAGAATCAGTTACTGGATTATGGGTTAGAATTTTCTAAAATCCCTATTTATTGTGATAATTAAAGTGCTATTGCTATGACAGATAATCCAGTTCAACACTCAATGACAAAGCACATCCGCATTAGGTACCACTTCATAAGGGAACATATGGATGAAGGTACAATGGAATTGCATTTTGTTCCCACAGATCAACAACTAGCAGATATCTTCACAAAACCACTGTGTGAAGCTACTTTTACAAGATTGGTAAATGAACTTGGAATGGTTTCAGGTTCTTTCTCTAAATCTGCTTAGTTTATGTTCTGATACATCAGACTTTATGATCAGTATTTACAGATATTACTATCTTTATGTATTTTATGCTTAAATTGAAAATTACTTAAGTGCTGATTGCTGTCTGATGTGAATTTCTAAACTCTGATAGTGATATGAATGTTTTTGTGACTATTAAATCTAATGAGGATAACTATGCTAGATACTGACCTAGTAGTCTTTAATATACTAAAGATCCCATGTTTGAAGTAATTGTTTATGTGGAAATCTTTTAACACAAGCAAATTCTGATATTTAGCTTAGTTAAGTTTACTTTGTGTATCTTATTACTAAGTCAAAAACTAGAATAGTGCTTCTTATCTGTTAAGTTCTGATGTTAGTAAATCTGGTGAATGTACTAAGTGCTGATAAGCCTCACTTATCAAAAGAAAAAGAAAAGAAAAGAAATAAAAATTAGGTACTCCTTTGAGATCTAGAGTAAAAATATGGAAGGGAAGACCCAAGTGCATTGCTGGTATTAAGTAATATGCATTAGAAAAGCAAATTAAAATTTTCTTGGTGACTTTTCTCTATGATTACTGGAGAAATACTCTGATAACGGCATAAATTCTGATAAGCAGTCGTGACTCACTTACACTGAGAAGCCACTGTAAAATAGAATTTCAAAAGATGCATAAAATGAGCACAAAACAGTTGAGGTGGACTCATGCATGAACTCATTCAATAGTAGGCTTTAGAATAATGACAGATTTTGAGCAAAGTTCTTAGTTATGCCTTATTTCTAAGATGTACTGAAGTGAATCAAACTTTACTCTTTGTCTGATATTTAGCTTAATGCACACACTTACACTCCATATGAATGATGAAAATTACTGTGGTGATCAATGTTATTTTAGATGAACAGTCTCTGTGTCAGATTGCATAAATTCCGAGGACAAGTTCTGATGAAAGTTCTGATGATTAAGTTCTGATAAAACCATATCAGTATTTATGTGAAGAATTACAGGGATACACATTCACTTTTCGAGTTAAGGAGCCATATTCTGATGACTTTTAAATCCTGATAATAATCAAGTTCCGATGCTGACGTGACAGTATTTATTTACTTGGTTTATTTTTGGTCATTACTTGAACGATTATATTTTTACAGAATATTGGTTTATGTGAGATAAAACTTTATTAATCTTTAATTCATCGATTTTTAATTTTATTTTGTGATGAATGTTTTGATTAAATTTTGATGTTTTGAGAAAACAACTGAGGAACAGGTTTCAATATCAGAACCTGTTGTTGTAGAAGCTGAGAAGGTTTCTTCTCAGAAAGATATTGTAACTGGGAGTTCTAGGCCCCTCAAAAGGCTTAGAAAGTTAAATTCTGATGATAAAGCTCCTACATTGTCTCCGCATTTGAGGAAATTAAAGAAACAGAGAGCTCATAGGGACATAGTTGAGTCAGATTCAGATGTAATGGAAGCAGCTAAGGAAGGGGATCGGGAATCTCTGATCTCAACAGAACCAATTGTTATTGAATTACTTCCTTCTGCACAACCAGACACTACACAACCAGAAACTGCTCAAGCTAAAATACCTACACCTCCTATGTCACCTATAGTTGATCCAGTACATACTGCAGAACCAGGTACAAGTGCTGAAATTGATATCCATAACCTGATTGTGCCTGAGTTTTTATACTTGGAAGCTCCACCAATTCAAATCACTCCACCAACAACATCAATTTTGGATGTTGATCAGAACCTGACTGCAGATCAGAATTTAGAGGAAAATGTTAAAGCCTCTATAGCCTCACATACTGCTATTTTATCAGAGGATGCTGATACTGCAGGATCTACAAGTTTTGATGCTGCCAATGAAGAAATTACTGGTGAAGCTGTTGCCAATTTCGATGCTGATACAGCTGGTCCATTAGGACATGCACCTCACCAAACTGTTCATAAAGCTGATTTAGTCAAGAAGTTTGTTATAGGGGAAGCACCAGTACCTTGGAGTGAAACTCCTAGAGGAAAGGAGTGGACTAAAGAATGGAACTCAGTTAGTTTTGTTCCTTCTGAAAAGATTCTTGCTGAGCATCTTGCAAAAGCTGATGAAATGCTGATAAATGATGATTTCAAGGCACAGCTGAGAGTTACTACATTGAGTACAAGGCACCTTCAAGGTCAACACTCAATAACTCATGACAAGGTGAATAAAATTCAAGAAAACTTGATCCAGCAAGATATGAATCTGAAACTTGAAAAGAACAGATTTTTCAAGCCATCCTTTGACAGAATTTCCTACATTGAGAAAACTCAGGAGAAGCAACAAGCTCAAATTGAAGAAATTCTGAAGAATCAAGCTTCTCACCAAAATCAACTCAATGAGATCCAATCCTCAGTGGAATTGCTTGTCTCTCTTCTATTACCTGCTGATGCCAAAAAGGGGGAGAAAGTGATTAAGTCCAAATACAAATCTATTTAGACACTGAAAGGAAAAGATGATAGAAATGATAACCAGGGAAACTCTGATAAGGGTAGAGGTCAAGGTCAAGGCAAAGGATTTTCATCAAGTAAAGCTAGAATTAAAAGTCAAGGAACAAGTTCTGATACTGAGAGAAGAATAAGTTCTGATACTGGTAAAAGGATAAGTTCTGGTGAATATCTAGAACTTGATGAAGAAATTTCAAGAGAGTTATTTCTTAAAGAAAATCCAGGAATGGACTTTGAGAGTCTAAAGGAAGAAGAAGCTAGACTCAAAGCATAAGGTGTCAAGACAAAATCTAAAACTTATGTTGTTGAAAAGAAATTTCCAAAACCTAAAGGTATTGTGATAAAGGAAAGAACAAGTTCTGAGGCAACCAAAGCCAAATCACAAATGGAAATTGATCCAAGGTCCAAGGGAAAAGAAAAAAGTTGATGAACCTGTAAAGGTTTATATGCCAGTCATGGATGAAGAAATAATTGATGATGAAGCAGATGCTAATCTTACTCTGATGCATAAGAAGATTTTTCAAACAACCTCTGACATGGCTCATGTTGTTCAGAATCAAGATTTATTAAGTTCTGATATGACAGTGAAGCAAGCAACCTCTGACTTAGCTCAAGTTGGCTTGATATCAGAAGATAAGGAAAAGGAAACCTCTGACATTGCTCATGTTAAACCTTCAAAGATACTCCTACTAGGATTCACCAAAGCTAAACAGACTCAATCTTTGAAGACTGCAACTAGTGGTTTTGAAGCAAGAGTTGTTACATGAAAGGAAGCAAGAGATAAATCTGGGTTGGGTAGTTCTGATGAAAGAAGGGTACATAACACTACCAGTGATCCAACTTCCTTAAGTGAACCAGGTGTTGGAGCAACTCCTGAAAGATTGAATCGACTTGAATCTGTACAAATGGTTTACCATACCTTCTTGAAAGAACATATCTTGTTATATTTTATGACAGATGGAATGGTATACCAGATTAAGCAAAATGTTATACCACTGAAGTATTTTGAAGAACTGGAACATGTTCTATTCCTACTTCAAGTGAAAGACAGATTAACAAATAGTGCTGCAGGATATTTAAAGTCTCAAATTCAAAGACAGAAGAAGCTTTATTCTGTAAAGTATGACAGCATATACTGTCCCAAGTACAGAGATCACAAGGGTGATATTGTCGATATGAAGCCAAACTCTGCTAGGATTCTAACTACTTTTCTGGGTTATAAGGCTGTGGAATTCAATCTAGAGTCTGACAAGACATATCTGGTTAGACTAGATCAGGAGATAAGAAAAGCTAAGATAAATGATCTCAGAGCAGCTATTATTCAAACTGGAGAAGATACAACTGAATTGATAAATGCTAAAAGGAGGATGGTTAATTAACTTGAATATGCAGAGAGATGTTTGTTAAAGAACTATCTCAGGAAAACTCCTGATATCAAAGAGATCAGAAGAAATTGAAAGTTGAAGCCAAGTCAAAGATCTACAACTACTTAAATTCTGAAGTTTATACAGACTGAAGCTGTTATCAAAAGTTAAAGATGGTAAAGCTGAAAGGACTGTAAGTTGTAGTTATCTAGTCAAATTCTCATGCATTTGTACTTAATGTTTTTTACATCATCAAATATCTGTTGAACTTGTATATTATGCTAATTTATAAGTTGGGGGAGATTGTTAGATATATTTGATAATGTCATGTGTAATATGATTTGTGTTTAGTTTTCAGATCTTACCTAACATGACAAATCAGTACTTAACTGGAAATCAACACTTATACTAAAGACATAACTTAAGATATCAGAACTTAAGTTATCAGAACTTAAGGTTCAGAAGATATTTATCAGGATATAATATCAGGACTTAAGATGACTTTCAGATAAGGCAGGCGGCTGATTGAAAGGAAAGAAGATCGAGACTAAGAAGGAAAGAATTGTGTATGAAGAAGGAATTCTATGAAGAATAGAATACTTGGAAGAAAAGATAACTAGTTGATATATTTTAGGAAGCAGAATTATATTCCATATCAATTAGAAGATTATCTTGTAACTGTGTAGTATATAAACACAGGCATAGAGTTTACACTCTAAGTGTTACGATTATCGAAGTTATTATTCTTTGTAACTCTAGCAGCTCTCGTGATAATTTGTTCATCACTGAGAGAGGACAGTTCCATATTGTAACAGAGTTTATTGTATTGAATAAAATCTGTTTTCTGTTACTTGAGTTCTTATTATCGATTTGATTATGCTAAACACTGTATTCAACCCCCTTCTACAGTGTGTGTGACCTAACAGATTCCCCGATATGTAGCTGTCTTTATTTTGATGCGCGTGATCTTACAATTATTCGTCCTCCATCGGATAACTAAACCCCCTCTTTCTAGCACCAAATATTGTTGGAGGAATTTCGTAACAACAGAAAATCAGAGAGTTGCTGGAATAGTAGAGGGCTGTGATTATTTTTAAAAATTAGGATTTGTGAAAAATAGAGGGGTTGGACTTGGGAGGTGTTTTTAGGGATTCAGGTGTGTGAAAAGGGATGGGTTGGACTTGGGAGGTGTCTCGATTTGTCTCATTGTATCAGATCTCTTTGCCAAGATGTTTGCGTACCAATTTTGTTAATGTTTATGCCCTAGAGATAACACTATTATGTTTTTTATGACATTTGTATTGTTAATATTTTTGTTCTATCGATTATTCTATTTATAATTTATTATGTCTTAATTTACTGCGATATAAATATTAAACTAATAAATATCCTTGGAATATGATATGAATTATATATCTCTAAGTACGTGACTTAGAAATGAGATTATGAGAATAGAATCGATAATCCTATGTATCCCTGGTCGAGTATTATTATTTAGGGACAATAACAATGCATTAAGACATGTTTTTTTTGGACGGATGATCACATCTTATTGATCATAGGTATAGTGATATTAAAGTTGAAAACAAAAACAAATGTAAATATACATGGTGTTGGATAGACCCAATGTGAGATTCTACATGTTTGTTGTGTCATAAGTATTTCTCACAGTGACAATGATGTAATGGTACTTAGACTTGAAATCATTATATTTCTATACAATGATTAATATACTTTGATTATATTACAATTTGTCTTTGACCGGGTAATGATAAAAGTGGATTTCAGGTATATTATGAATTATATGAGAAATATGAATGATCTAAAAATGATTTAATCCTCCTGTTTTTGGAGTGATATTATTGGCATCTTGTGTGAGCTAGACTATAAAATGTGTGGCGCCCAGCTCAAATGTTGATTTGAAATGATAGTTTATCTATTTATCAAGGAAACCTGGATTAAATCATGAAGAGAACGACACATTACATGACTCGACTTTAATCTATAATATATGGTTATAAGCCCAATTAAGCCCACCAAGTCTCCCATCAAGAAACTCAAACACTCCCCACTCATTCCTCCCCTAAATTCCCAATCCCAGCCACCCCTCAATCGACATCCGCGCCGCCTCCTCGACGTTCTCTTCGATTCCTTTCCACCCCTAATAAAGCCACTCATTATTCCCTATTACCCCAATTCAATCCCAATTCATCTAAAAAATCATTATCTTACAAAACCCTAAACCCCGGATCCCCAAAACCCCCCCAAAGTCAATGTACTTGATTCTGTTGTGTCCTCGATCTCACCCGATCGCCACGAAATCAAATTGGATATCAAGAAATGAAAGAAAATTTTTAATACGAACAAAAAATCGAGAAATTGGGAGGGAAAAAAGTGGGTGTACTATAAGAAGGTGTCATATGATGGGGCGAGTTTACGACTGGGGATGATGTGTATGTGAGGAAAAGAGACGATGTGAGTTTCGATGAGGAGGATCCTGATATGGAGGAATGTAGAATTGGGAGAAATGTGATGATTGAGTGTGATGATTTTTTAGATCACGCGGGCGGGATACGTGGTGATCATTTTAAGAAAGGATCTCTATTAAACGACCATAATCGTAAAGCTTCATAAGGTAAATATATAATCCAGGAATTAAATATTGTTTTTTGCATGGATCATGAGGTGGATTACAGATTTTTCTGTGTTTTACGGTTTTTAATTTTGTTTTCGCTGCGTTTATGCCCCGAAATCCAACAAATTTATATTAGATCAAGCGTACGCAATTCTATGAAATTAATTATCAATTTTATCTGATTTAATCTTGTTGTTATGATATCTTCCTTGATTTGAAAGATATCGTTTCGAGATATTTTTTGTAATTTATTTTTTAAGATTGATTCTTTCCTCGTTTGAGGGGGAAGATAAAACTTGGACAATAAGTTATAATTATTATAGGAGTTAATAATTTTCAATGTTAAAAGTTTGGGAGATTATTATGCATGCCAAAATGTGACATAACAAAGATTAATCAAATTAAAATCTCTTTCGCTAAAAATAAGACCGTTGATCAAATAACCTATTTTATCGTAGTATATCCATAACTAATATCGCTAAAATATACAGTATTTTAGAAAAGATGTTATATTTTAATCTTAATATATATATTAAAATGCATTTGAATAATTAATGATAAGTTAATGGACCAATACTAAAAATTATGCAAATCTACAATTTTGAATAAAAAACAAATTAAACTATCGGGAGAAGAGTGCAAAAAACATAAAGTATAGGCAGCAAAATCCCCTCAAAACTAATAAAACTCTCAATGGAAAGAGAAATTTATTAAAATAAATACTAAAACAAAACAAAATAATCAAATGGGGTGAAAAAAAATTTTGTGCTGAAAAACTAAGATTTTTCTTTGTTTTAATTAAAACCTCCAACCCGCTCTCGTTCACCGCTATTAACGGGGCATTAGTTGATTCATCTTCATTTAGGTACTTGGATGTTTAAGTTCGCTAAGTTTTAAAAATTCTAAATAATATGGACTAACCACGGAGCTTAACTACGATTTTTATTTACGAGATTCATAGATTACAAATGATATCTTCATATGGCTTATTCGTCACTGAAAGTGTCCTTCCTTACCAATGCTCATGTATCCATCCAATGCATTCTTTTTGATTTTGTATCAATGTAGGTTTATTTCACATAGGCTATACTAGAGACACACTGAACACTAACCTAATTTTTTTATGAAGTATTTAAAGAACCTCGTTCTTCTTTTTGACATTTTATTTAATTACATTTCTAAATCTTTGATAACCCTTTAAATGTATAATGTATTCTCTGAAACTGGTCATTGTTTATCATGTAGACTATGATTGTGTAGACGTTTGGGCCATCATTTGATAGTAACCAATCAAAATTTACATTTAGCTTCATATCAATTTTTATTTTTTTAAGAGTGAAAAAAAAATTACATCTCATTTTCTGATTATTTAAATGCTCACAAAATTTTTCATGCCAAGATTTTAATTAGGTTATTGTAATTAAAATATTAGTATAAGGACAAGCTTAACAAGTTCAATCATTCAACAATACAACCATTATAATAATGATTAACATCTAAATTTATTGGACTTATCGTTATTTAATTACAAGCGTATATAAAGTATATACCTAGACCCATCATAAAATATTTAATTATATAAAATATTTTATTCTTATATAAATTAATAGATACATTTACAATTACATACAATAGTAATATGAACAAAATATTGATAATTATAAAAAATAGTAAAAACACACGTCGAATAGTGAAGGCATGTCCCGCTAATGATCACTTTGCATGCCCATTTTGGCATGTTCTGCTATTCACTTAATTAGGACGGGTATAATGGAAGAATAATACAGATAAATTGGTAACTATTTAAATTCTTAAATTTTAAAATAAGAAGTATATTTTTTTAAAACTTACGTCATACCTTTTTCATTGAAAAAATAATTTTGTTGATTCTTTCCTTGTGATTTTCGTGTCCTCATTCGATCTACGTTATTTGCTCCAGATTTCATGCTTTTAAAAAAAAGTATAATTCTACAAATAAAAATATTAGTTTTCAATAAAATCTACTCTGATTGTATACAATCGTCGAGTGAAGCAGTAAACGCTCTTGTTAAGTTTTACATAACTTATAATTCTTAAAAAAATATATGCAAATAAATTAAGTTTTTGCATATTAGATCCCCTGGTTTTGGCTACTATCACAATACACTCAGTAATTTTATGTAAGATACTCTACACCGCCTCCCCCAATTTTGAATTTTGATATATTTTAAACCATTTTGATGTTATTTCGTAAATTTTGATTGTTAATGTTAATTTTTAAAAGGGAAAAATAGATAGAACCCAATAGCCACTCATTAAAATAATTTCCTACTTATAACTTAAGATTTTATTGTATCCCTTTTGTAATTAAACACAATTAAGAACCCGAAAGAAATTATCGAAACTCATTTTACTTCCTAGCAGCTTTTTCCAATTCATATTCAAGGCATATTTTTCTTCTTCCAATTTGTTAATCCTTTAAATCAAACTCGAGATAAAACCCGAGCTCGAACAATTACAGGCTCTTTCAATCTCCAGAGGGATAAGTTGCACCTACTATCACGATAAGCCATGAAACGCCTCCCCAAATTTTCTCGAGTCCAAACTTTGTTGGATGAGTCAATTACCACATACACACTTATCACCTATACTACCTCTAATCCTTGCAAATTGAGTGTTAGGATGAAGATTTAAATTTTTTACATACTTGTACAATTATATATGTATAAATGTGCAATATAACCGTTAAAAGCTGTTATGGTTTGTTTTACTCTTTTAAAAAATTAAAATTAACGTTCAAAATTGTCAGAGTAACATTGAAAGGGACTAAAGTGTGGCGGGATTAAAAGTTGGAGGAGGTAAATGATCTCATGTAAAACTACCGAGTCATTTGTGCGAACAGGCAAAACCAATGGGATACAAAATGCAATTAATGTTCTATACGGAGAAGTATTCTGGAAGCTCAAAATGTACTCAAACAAGGGTGTTGAAACGTTTACATACTGGGATAATACTTTTGTGTATAAAGTTTCTTGGTTGCTTTATGGTGGGAATGGATTCCTAACAATTATTATGCCATTTGAGTTAGAATCTAAGAAGATATGTAATTTGATGGTGGAACGTGGGATGAAACGATTCTGAATGAAAGTTGTAAAAGCAGAGATCTACTATTTTTGAAAAGAACTTGATACTGGCCAAAAATGAGCCTAGAAACATAATTAGTGTTACATTAATTAAAATATATATGGTCCAATGACTAAGCCCAATTAATGAGGCCTGAAACTCTGATTATTTATTAATTTCGTAATTAATAAATAAAGTAAATTAATAGCTCATTAAAGGTATCCAATTAAGGATACAACTCTATGAAAAGTAGCCTCCAAGGCACCTAAACCAACAAGGAATCTACTTTCTACATTTCAGAACTCTAATGTCCAATCAAAGACGGAGACATGCTCACCAAGTCTCCTAACCCCAGTCCAATACATGGGCATCCAACATCTATATAAAGGGTCTCACCCCTCCATTCAGAACTACATCTTGGCTTGATTCTCTAAACACACAAAGATACGTAGGTATCTTGTGAAGGCAGATTTAAGCTACGAAACATAAGCGCAACCATTAAAGGCCTTGAGCTCACGAATCCTAGCATTAAATACGCGTAATAAATATTACCTAGTTTTCTATCTATAACATTTGGCACCGTCTGTGAGGAGAAGACAACAACCATGAAAAAGATACGGAGTACTCAAGATCCACCATATTCCACCCTCAACATTCAAGGGGACGATCTTTCATGAACGGAGGTCCATGCGGCCTAACTATCAACTCAAGGGATGAATCCCCCACTTAATGAAACTCAAGGTATAAATCTCAACTGCAGATGGTGCATGCTCTCATTAACACCCACGTACTTGAATTGCAGATGTCTACGACTGTGATTCTAGCCACCGCTAGCCCATTTTATGAGATACCTATATATTTGGAAGTTGAGGGAAGCAAGCTCGATAATAAATCACATGTAAGGAACGATTACCAATATTTTTTAGGGTTGAGCCCAATTCATGGAATAAGCCATGATTTTTCCAGTGCATGTACTGAGAATAGTGATAGTTCATATAATGAGGAGATCACCTCATGAAGAAAGCTACGCATAGAAGGATATGGAGTGGTAAAGAACTTGTTGTCAAAAAGGCATTTTTAGCCACAAATATATGTAGGGACGAATCCCCAAACCATAGAAGAGAGGATTTGTGCTAATGAAGCACATATCCGTAAACTCTAAAAATATTTGGAATCATGAAGTGGTGAAGATACACTAACCACGACTCAAGTTTCCAGTTTCCCCGATAAAGTACTAAGTCTCTCAACCATCATTGTTGGAAAGTAGTCCACGCATATATCTGTTCAAGGGTCGAGCCCTCTGGGAACAAGAATTTAAGGGTCGGGATCCCGTGAGTAGGACGTGAGTTCTCCCCTATAAAGAGGTGAATATATCTATATTTGAGGTTTGGAACCTCCTCATATGGAAAGAGAGACGTCCAGATTATACGTAAATGGAAGAAACGAACAACTAATGAAAACACCACCCTAAGTATGAGGATGTCATAAGCCTCGAGAGGCCTCAAGGACTGAAAGCTTTGAATGACGAAAAACAAATATTGGTTCACGGTGCTCATGTTTAAAGAATAAAAAAGGAGCAATAGACTAAATAAGTTTCAAGGATTTGTATGCCTGAAGCCCCAAGGGCCGATTCCCCGATAATTGATTTAATTACATTTTATGGAGGAAAATACAACTTCCCGGGGGTGATCCCAATTATTTGATGCCAATGAGTGCTCATATCTCAAAGAAGTTCGAGATGCGTACTATCAAGACGTATAATGGTACTGGTGATCCGACCAACCATGTAAAGACGTTCACTATTATTATAATAGTGCACTATATTCTCCAGCACATGGCGTTTTCCTAAAATTTGGGGGCACATGGCACAAAGGTTATACAGCCGTTTTTCCCCAAATTTGATTGGATCCTTCAAAGATCTCAGTCAAGCTATTATCAAGAAGTTCATTAGTGGGAAAATGCACGAGAAAAGTTCAGCTTCTCTTATGAATCTCGAACAATGGAAGAAGGGATTCTTGAGAGAATATTTGAACCAATTCACGAAGAAAGCCTTGAAGGTCCCAGATATATGTGATGAAGTAGCTATGATAGTTCTGTAGTAAGGATTTAAGAATTATCTCTTTAAGATGTCATTGTCCAAGTGTGCACCTGAAATCATGCTACAACTCCAAGAGAGAGCTAGAAAGTATATCAAGGTGGAGTAAAATATAAAGAAGATAGTTATAAGCAGTGAGCACATGGGCGACAAAAAGCGAAAAACGGAACAAGAGTATGATGCCACAAAAATATATCCGCAATCTGGAAAGGACTTTTGTTAGTTCACACAACACTATAGAAGGGGGTTGAATATAGTGTTTATACAATCAAATCGATTTCAACACAAGTATGTAACAAAGATTAAGTATATTCAAATAAATTCTGTTACAATAGTACTGTTGTTCTTTCTCAGTGATGAACAATATCACTAAGAGCTGCTAGATTATAATGAATAATGTTTCTCGATAATGATAACACATCTAGTGTAAACCCTAAGCTGTGTTTATATAGTACACAGTTACAAGATATATTTTAATTGATATGGAATATAATTCTGTCTCCTAAAATATATCAATCAGATATCTTTTACAAGTCTTCTAGTCCTTTAACTCTTCATTCATATATTCTTTTGCTTTAGTCCAGATCTTATCCTGTAAATCAGCCGCATTCCTTATCAGAAGTCTTCCCGCACTTAAGTACTGATATGTATCTTCTGACGCCTTAAGTTCTGATATTAAGTTCTGACTTCAGTAAGTTCTGATTTCAGTAAGTCCTGATATGTCCTGTTGTTAAGTTCTGAAAACTAAACACAAATCAGATTAGACATGACATCTCAAATATATCTAACAATCTCCCCCAACTTGTAAATTATAAAATATATACAAGTTAATAGATTTGATGATGTCAAAAACATTTAAGTACAAATGCAATGAGAGTTTAAATAGACAATTAACTACAACTTACAGCCCTTGTAGCTTTTACCAATCTCACTGAGTCAATCTGAATCCAAAGTGATTCTTGACAAAGTTTGATATCAGCTTTTCTTCTTTATTCCTCAAGACTTGAGATAGTGTAGCTTTAACTTGCTTTAATTCTTCATTCTGACTTCCAATCTGGTAGATTGCAGTCCTTAATGCTGAGATGTGATTTCTTTCTAAACCATCAACAAGTCTGATCACCCTTGGATGAGAAGAGTCTTCATTGTATCACAGACATTTCTCTTTTAGAATGATTTAAGTTTAGTAGAATCCTTCTTCATTGAAATTTCACTTCCATAATTTTCAACTATGTTTGGAATGAATTATGTAACCCTTGAACCATAAATTCTTGCTTTATCTCTTATGGTCTTCATAATGAAATTTGACCATCTCCTAGTAATCTCGGACTTTATCTCTAAAAGATAATGAAAGAATTGAAGTTCTTTCAGAGATTAGTGCAGCACATCTAATTCTGACATTTGATATGTTCTTCCATCTTCAAGAAATAGAATCAGATTTTCTTTGACATTATGCTTATCATGAGTATCCAGTACTACTTGAACATAGATAACCTTATCAAGCTGTTTCTGTGTAACATCTTCAAGAGGTTTGTCAGTCTATAAGAATGGATCTCTTGTAAGCACTTCAACTCCTGTCTTGATCTTAGCTTCATCAGAACCTAGTCCAGCTCTGTCCCTTGCTTCTCTGGCTTTCAATCCAACAGTCATGAAATCTGATAACAATTGGCTTTTCTTTGGATCTGATAGTTTGACATTCTTCCATAGGAGTTTCTTTTTATCAGCAACTTTCATCTTGTCTAAATCAACTTGAGCACTGTCAGAGGTTGATTTCTTGATGACTTGATCAGAATTTGCTGTTTCTTATATTGTTTGCTGTTCATCATTCTGAACAACTTGAGCTTTGTCAGAGGTTGTCTTGGATTCTTCAGTTATCTTCCTTCTTTTCAGAATTTGAACATCTTCATTTTCAACAGCAGTATCATCATAAACTTGAACCATTTTGCACACAGGTTTCATCAGGATTTGAGGAATCTTCATCTCCTGTGGCTTTGTTGGTTCATCAACTATTCCTTTCCCTTTATCTTTGGGATCAATCTGTGATCTTGTCATGGGCTTTGAAGCCTCAGAATTTGACTTTTCCTTGATCACAATGCCTTTTACCATAGGACTTGGAGGTTTCTTAGCATCAGAAGCTTTAGACTTTAGATTTGTCTTCATAGGTGCAAATCTAGCTTCTTCCTCCTTGAGATTCTCTAAATCCATTCCAGGATTATGCTTGAGAAATAGTCTTCTAGCAATCTCTTCATCAAGTGTCTGAATTTTAGGATCTTTGTAGTAGACAGTAGTCTGCTTTCCTTTGAGCTTCAGAGTTTATAAAATCTTTCGAGAGTCTTTACTTCCTCCTTGAATCAGAACATCAGAACTTGATATCAGATTTTGATTATCAGAACTTGCTATTATAGCTTGAGTTTGAGCAGCTTCAGAAATTATCTTCTTCTGTGTAGAAGATTTGCTAGCATCAGTAATTAGTGTCCTTGAAGAAACTTTACTGCTTTGTCCTTGACCTTGACCTTGCTAGGGTTTCCCTGGTCATCACCTTTATCATCTTTCTTCTTCAGTATTTGAGTAGGTGAGCATTTGGACTTAACTACCTTCTCCCCCTTTTTGGCATCATCTGGTAATAGGAGAGAGAGAAGAAGTTCTACTGAAGATTGAATTTCATTAAGTTGAGCTTGTTGAGAGGCTTGATTCTGCAGGACCTCAGTAATTTGGGCATGTTGCTTTTATTGTACCTTCTCAATGGCTTCAACTTTCTCATGGATAGGTCTAATAAGTCTTGACTTGTCTAACTTAAGAGTCATATCTAACTTTTCAGCTGATTCCAGAAGTTTATCAACCTTGGCATGAGTTGAGGAGCGCAGACCTTGAAGATGTTTGGAACTTAGAGCATTGACTTTAAGTTGATGCTTGAAATCAGAATTTGTCATCTGCTCATCAGCTTTGGCAATGTGCTCTGTCAGAAGTTTGGAGCTTGGAATAAAATCAGAGTCATTCCACTTCTTGGTCCACTCCACTCCTCTGTGAGTTTCTTCCCAAGGAATAGGAGCAGCTTGTTCAACAAATTTTTCAATCAATGCCTCCTTTCCAAGAATGGGAGTTGGAGTATTAACTGGAGCTGACTCTCCAGAACTTGCAGAAAACTCATCATCTTCTGACAGGACTAAAGTATGTGTCACTGAAGGCGATTCTGCAACAACTTCATCTAAATTCTGATCATCAGAATTTATCTCCTGAATTGGGGTTGTTGGTATCTCAGCCTGTAAGATAGGACAATTAACAGTAGATGCCTGAGCTGCAGTTGGAGCTTCAAGATAGAGCATAGTTGGAATGATCAGCTTGTGAAGGTCAATTTCAGGACTTAATCCTGAATCTTCAACTGTTGTTGCTTTGGCTGGAGAGACAGGAGGTGTGATCACTGTTTCCTGAACAGTATCTTCAGCCTGAGTTGGAGGTGGCAAAGATTCAATTACTATTGACTTTGAGATCAGAGATTCCTGATCCCCTTCCTCAGCTTCAGTAGTATCCTCAGATGGAGGTTGTACCAAGTACCTTCCTGCCCTCTGGTTCTTTGATCTCCTTAATAGAGAAGGAGTTGCCTGACCAACATCAGAACTTGAAGTTCTTTTTCTCTTCAGAATATCAGAATTTTCAGCTTCAGTTTCTTTCTGAGAAGTTTCCTTTTCAGCTGCTACTTCCTTCTGAAAAATGACATTTCCAGCTTCAATTATCACAGGTTATGATGCTTGAACCTGGACTTGCTCCTCTTCATTATCAGATTCATCCCTAAGAATCATCCTTCTTCTTCTTGGTGGAGATTTAGGAACTGATTTTGCTCTTTTAGGCCTGGAGGATGAAGTTCTGATGGTTGAGGTTGAGATGACTGAGCTGGATGGAAATATGTTTCGATGGTTGGTTGAGTTGGTTGTGGTTGAGAAGTAGTAAGTGGTTGATTGGTTGTAGGTGCTGATGGAGGTTGGGATGGTTGTACATCAGGATATATAGCAGCATAGGTGGCTGGATCATAATTTACTAAGACCTATTTGACTGACTGTGGGATTTGGAGGGGTCTTAGTACAGCCTTCTTATTATCAGTAGATAATAAGTCAGTGAATGCCCTTTTAGCAAGTTTAAAAGGTTCAATCAACTCACTAGCTAGTTGGGCCTTATCAGAACTACAGAAACTATAAATAAGTTGGAAAAATCTAGCAAAATATACAGTGTTTCTATCCTCTTGCATCATATCCCCAATAAATCCTAGCACAGCACTAGCATAATCAAAATGAGTTTGATTAATGAGAGTATACCTGATTTACTGACTCAGGATTGGGATTACATCAAAATTGGAGCACTTGTTTGCAAAGGCCTTGGTGATAAAGTCAAATAAGAAACTCCACTCCCTCCTGATGTGGGGTCTCTTCAATTGTCCAAGCTTTGCCAAAGTCTTTTCATAGCCCAGATTGGCCATCATTTGCTGAAGGGCCGGCTCCTCAACTGTTGAACTGTAAATACAGTTTTCTGGAAAATGTAGTGCTTGTGTAATAGTTGACAAAGTCACCACATGCTCATCCTCCCCTATTGTAAATATGATACTTGGGGACCCATTTGCACCACCATTATCATATACACCACTCCTCCAGAACTCCAGCACTTGAGTTCCTGAGATTGCTTCTGGTTGGGTCAAAGTATACCTAATCTCACTTTGAGATAGAAAATCTTGGATGAAATGAAGTTCTGATGGAGCTTCATCCTTGCTAAGAATAGCCATATAGTTGTTAGGAACAAACTTGGCTCCATTGAAAATGATATCTTTTGGTGACATTTCTGTAAAAAAATAAGTAATAAAATGTGTGTTTGCAAAGTGTTTGATAAAATGTCTGTGAAATATAGAGCTTCAGAGAATATTAGAAAGAGAGAGAGAATAACAGAGAATAGAAAAGAATTAGAAAGTAGGTAAAAGATTGTAAAATCTTTTAACTCCCATATAAATACTCTCTCCACTCAACAGTTCTTTTTGGAAATGAAACAGACATTTTACACCTGTTAGCCAATAAATATTTAAAGCAGTAGTTAGTGGGCACGAGAAATAAGCAGTAATTATTGTGCACTTGCAGTTGTCAAAGCAAACACGTTTCCCACTAACCAAATGATTATGACTGTTTTTATCTCACTTAAATATATTTTGATAAAATATGAACGTTATTGTAAATATTAAAACTAAGCCAAGTAATTAAATAATGCCACGTAAGTGTAACGCCCCCAAATCCGGGGTCAGAGGATTTGGTCGTCACTATAAAACCTCAATCCAAATTAACCTGTTAAATCAATAAATAAATGCCAGCGGAAGATAATTATTATTTATGACCCCAAACTACTCCAAGATCTTTTAAGGTTACGGTTCTAGAAACAAGATATCCAAATTCCATAAATGATTTTTCACTTTCTTTTAAAACTCTTTTCAATAAATTCCAACTCAAAACTAAACCCACTAGTATAACTTCGAAATGAAGTATACTAGGCCCAAATAAAATACACAACTATAATATAATATAATATAAACAACTTTACACAAAAGAACTTACAATAGTTCGCAAATCCTGGACCAACCACCTTCCAAAAGCTTCTTATTTGCTTCCTCGAATTACGCAGCTAAACAGCACAAGCTAATCCTCACTAGAGGTTAAATTTGAAAACAGGCAAGTATGAGCGGAAGAAATGCTCAGCAAGATCATTATAGCGAATATAGGGTCATTTTGATATAAAACCGACATCTGCATTAGAGCAGAACATTTAAAATCATAATTGCTGAATCATAAAATTTTAGTTGAGGAACCCCAGAATAGATTCCTTAATTGTATTCAAAATCGTTTTGATATTTTTGAGCGAAATGCTTCAGCAATACTTTGAATCTTGACAAGAACAACACTCGTAAGACAGTGTTTATAGAAATATCGTTAACAACACTAACATAAAACAATGATTATGAAGTGAATCATAACTTTACTCAAAACTGAACTCTTGATATTAATACTTATTTTGTTATCATATCAAATTAGATATCAATACGAACTTTGATGCTCACAACATCCCATACTAAAGTTAACATCAATCATCTGTACTAATACCACCTTTGATATTTAACAACAACGTAAGTATCAACATAAATCAGAATCTGAATCAAAACTGCATTTTACCATTATTCCAAAACAGAAACAGTTGATAAATCATTTATTCTATGATTATCAAAACAATAAAGAAATTTAGATAACAATTTAGATTGGAACCAATTATATTTCATGATGTTTCCGATGATCAGTCGTGAAACAACACCGGTATCCCGCAACCATACCGTAAGTATAGGTACTACCCGTATCCCGCAGCCATACGGTACCTATAGGGTGCCAAAAAAGGCATAACAAGCCTTGAAAGATATTACAGCTGGACCGATATCTCGATCACCTACGCTGTAACAAGTAACCAGTAACCATTCCAATCTTAAAAACCTTTTTATTGAAAAATGAGCCGAATCAATCGACATCCTAAATAATTTTTATTCCCCCATTCACTTGGGCAGAAATTCTCGCAACAAAATCATCTTTCTCAAAATCCAAAATATTTATAAATCCAGTACTTTGATAAGTAAACATTTAACTATTCTGAACATAAAATAACATAGGGTACTTGCATAAACAGAATCATTTAATTCAGCAATATGTAAAACATTTATCTATTCTGAACTGAGAATAGGGAAAACAATATTTGCATAATAGGATTCAAAATAAATATCACTTGAACAATAAGTGATGATAGGGATACTTGCCTTTGGGTTTTTAGCAGTTAGTCACACTCAGAAAAATGCATATATTCTGACATTCTGTCTCAAAACATCACCGTCTTTATTTTACTAATCCTTTGGTCTGCTGCTCATGCAGTGCTGCAACCCAATATTCCCTTATATTCCATTCTAGTCTTCATCCATACCATCTGGTCCTGATCGTCTTGAAAGACTCGTATCTATAATTAAAAGATACACTTTAATCGTCTAAACGATAATTACTCAACGAACTGCGCGTCAACACCCTATCGTCTACCCATACGATAGCCCACACATAACTATAACAGTCAAACACAGGACTATTGACCCACGTACACGCGTAATTCACATAGCACATAAGCACATAACTCACGTATCACATAATTCATATCACATACGCCTCGGTTCGTCAAAAAGTTTGACTCGGTATGTTTAAAACCGAAATCGGGTCAAAAATATGATTTATTGATCAGCTACCGACTTAGAGTGACTCAAAAATCAAATGACCTTGTAATACAAAAGAAATTAGGTCTCAAAAGTATTTGTATTGAAATCGTAGTATTTTTCTGAGTCTATACACGTTCGTTTCGTATTAAACGGATGAACGGTTTATTCATTATTAATAAAATAAGAATAAATGGGAAATAAATCAATTAATAATAATATTAATTGATTTTTAAATACCAAAATATGATTTTTAAAAGCTTAAAAACAACTTTTTAGGATTTATTTGAATTAATTATAAATAATTTATATTTATTTAACTATTTATAAATAAAATTAATTGATTAAATGAATTAATCAATTAATTAAATTCATAAATAATTAACTAAAATAAATTATAAATAATTAAATCAAATTGGATTTTAAAAAAAAATAATAAAAGAAAATAAATTTTGGAATTTAAAATAATTAAGTAAATAATTTCTAGTATTTAAGATAATAATTAAATGATTTTTGAAATTAAACTAAATGATTTTTAAAAGAAAAAAAATTGAATTTGGAAATAAACATAAAAGAAAATAGCAGAAATATTTTTGTAAACCGGAAAAAGGTCGGAGAAGGATCTGAGGGCGGAATATGCGGGGAAGACAACCGGATTTCCACCGGACCTCGGCCGGAATCTGGGTTTCATCCCATAAACCGGCGAGGTTCGTTGGATTCCGGTTCGTCGATGGCGAACCAAACCGAGCCTCCCCCCTCAAGTCGAACATGGCTTTTATGCCGTAACGATCCACGACAACTCCAGAGGTCTGATTACGCACTCAATATCAACAAACTCCCGATAGAAACAGAAATCCGTCCAAAACGACTATTAAAGTCGGCGATAATCCGAGTTTTTCCGGCCAAGAACAGAAATCATCGACTCGACACCAAACACTGCAATCTATACATGAAAATGAAGCCCATAAATTGTACAATCTATCAACCCTAACCATATCAACCCAGAATCAAAATCAAGAACATAAGTTCGAATTAAAAAAACTTAAAAAACTAAAACTCGAACTTCACGAACGGAACTAGAATTAACAAAAATATATACTAATTCGATCCTTAGAACTCAAGGAACGATAATCAACCATCCAAAACATCAAACAATCCCTTAAACTCAAAAACCGAATTTAACTAATAAAATTGAAAAATCGAAATTGTTGAATAATCAACCTTTGTTGATGATATGGGTACGAACAAATAGCTCTCATCAAGGGCTTCACAACGGTTACAAATACTTGTGATTTGGAGTTCAATATCACCTTCAAATTTGGGTTTGATTCTCAGAACTCTTCAAGAACACCAAGAACAGATTTTTATAGAATTTCCAAAAAATCAAACTTCAATTACTATATGTTATTGAACTCTATTTTTGAAGTATAATATATTAAATTGACCAGAAAAACATGCTCTACAATATGGAATCATCAAAACACTCAGATAATCACGTCTGCAAAAAATTATATTTTATTCACTAAATAATTTGAATTAAAATAATTAAATAAGAAAATCACCTTGATTTCTGCATTGAAATGGTTGGTTGAATCAGAAAGTATTTTTCGAGAGATTCGATTTGATATATTACACGCTTGAATCGGAGTTCGATAACGCCTCCGTTCGCGTGTTTGATTTTCAAGAACGTATCGGTTTCTAGGGTTTTTCTCTGTATTTACTGTATTCGTATTGATTGCAAATGAATAAACGAAATAATTGAAATAAGAAATAGACTATTTATATTTACGGAATATTGGTTCGTTTTGGATCGTTTTGGATCGTTCAATTAGCTGTTTAGCCACTAAGTAACTGCAATAACGATCCGATTTGATATCAGTTTTGGATAATGATACCAACCGGACTTTTTATAAAACACTTTATACGAAAATAATGTAAAAATATCCCGTCTCTTGAGAATAAGGGTTTTGTTGATTTATCGAAATAGTTATCGTATCGAAAATTGTACGGCGGGATGCGTACGGGTCAAACCGTAATCCGGATTGAAAAAGTTAAAACAAGGAAAATGTCCTGAATTACCAGATTAGGTTAGAAAGTAGTTTTCGGAAGAGTTTCGGGTTGTAAAAACGCAAAAACGGTTGAGGTTGAACGATTCCCGACTTTATAAAATAATTTTGGTAATTATTCATAAAATAATTATTAAATCTATAAATCATTATAAAATCATATAACACTCCAAAAATTACCAGAAAAATACCTTAATTATCTATATTTTATTCTGGACATATTAAAAATTCAAATACTCAAATAATATCACATATAAACACCCAAACATCAATTCCAATTATCATATAATTTACTAAAATTCACATAAAATCACATAAACAATTCCAAATAATAATAATAATAATATTTGAAAATATGAGATATTACATAAGCATCAGAATTTGCATCAGAACTTGACTATTATCATAACTTAACAGTCATCAGAATATGGCTTCTGTACTAAAACAGTGAATGTTTGTTTTTGTAATTCTTCATACAAATACTGACTTGTTTCTTCAGAGTTTAATCATCAGAACTTCCATCAGAACTTGTCCTCATAATTTATGCAAATAATACTTAACTGTTTGTCAAAACTAACTTAATCACCACAATAATTTTCATCATTCACATGGAGTGAGAGTGTGTGCATTTGCAAATGTTCAGATAAAGATTAAAGTCTCATAAACTTCAGTATATTTTAGAAATAAGGCATAACTAAGAAATGTGCTTAAAATCTGTCTTTAATTTTGAAGTCTACTTTAGAATAAATTTATGCAAGAGTCCACCTCAACTGTTTGTGCTCATTTTATGCATCTTTTGAAATTATTTTTACAGTGGCTTCTCAGTGTAAGTGAGTCACAACTGCTATCAGAATTTATGCTATAATCAGAGTATTTCCTCAGTAATCAGAGAATGTGAAAAGTCACCAGGAAAAATTTATTTGCTTTTCTAATGCATATTACTTAATACCAGCAATGCACTTGGGTCTTTCCTTTCACATATTTAATCTAGATCTCAAAGGAGTACTTGATTTTGATTTTTTTCTTTTTTTTTCTTCAGATAAGTGAGGCTTATCAAGCATGTAGTTCATCCTTAAGATTTACTGACATCAAAATTTGGTAGATAAGAAGCAAGAATCTAGTTTGTGACTTAGTAGTAAGATACACAAAGTAAATTGACTAAGCTCAAAATCAGAATCTGCTCGTGTTAATGAATTTCCACATAAACAACTAATTCAAACATGGGATTTCTAGTATGTTAAAGACTACTAGGTCATCATCTAGCACAGTAATCCTCATTGGATTGAATAGTCACAGAACATTCAAAACACTATCAGAGTATATAGAATCGCATCAGATAACAATCAGTATTTAATAATTTACAGTTTAAGCACATATTACATGTAGATAAGACAATCTGTAAACACTGATCATAAAGTCTGATGCATGAGAACAAAAACTAAGCAGAATTTGAGAAAGAACCTGAAAACATACCAAGTTCATTTACCAGTCTTGTAAAAGTAGCTTCACATAGTGGTTTTGTGAAGATATCTGCTAGTTGTTGATCTGTTAGAACAAAATGCAATTCCAATGTACATTCCATCACATGTTCCCTTATGAAATGGTACCTTATGCTGATGTGCTTTGTCATTGAGTGTTGAACTGGATTACCTGTCATAGCAATGACACTTTGATTATCACAGTAAATAGGTATTTTAGAAAAGTCTAACCCATAGTCCAGTAACTGATTCTTCATCCAAAGAATATGTGCACAACAGCTTTCTACAGCAATATATTCTGCTTCTGCAGTTGATGTGGAAATTGATTTATGTTTCTTGCTAAACCAAGAAACCAATCTGCCTCCAAGAAATTGGCAGCTTCCACTAGTGCTTTTTTAGTCTATTTTGCATCCTATAAAATCTGCATCTGAGTAACCTATTAGCTTAAAATCTGATTCTCTAGGATACCATAATCCTAGATCAGCTATACCCTTGAGGTACTTGAAAATTCTTTTCACAACTATTAGATGAGGTTCTCTTGGATCAGCCTAAAATCTTGCACAAAAACAGGTAGCATACATGATATCAGGTCTACTTGCAGTTAAATAGAGTAATGAACCAATCATACCTCTGTAGTTAGTAATATCTACTGATGCTCTAGTATCTTTATCTAACTTGATTGCAGTGGCCATGGGAGTGGATGCAGTTGAACTGTCTTGCATTCTAAATTTCTTGAGTAAATTTCTGGTGTACTTGGATTGATTTATGAAATAACTAAGTTCTCCCATCATACTCATTTGATATCTTGACTGCATTAGTTTTGCAAACCTTTCACAGAGTTTGGCATTTGTAGAACCAAAGATGATATCATCAATATATATCTGTACCAAAAGTAAGTCCTTTCCATGGTTGAGTTAGAATAGTGTTTTATCAATTGTGCCTCTATTAAATCCACTTTCCAGAAGGAATTGAGTTAAAGTCTCATACCATGCTCTTGGAGCTTGCATAAGGCCATAAAGTGCTTTATCAAGTCTGTAGACATGATTAGGAAATTTTGGATCTACAAATCCTGGAGGTCGTTCAACATGTACCTCTTCTTCCAATTCTCCATTGAGAAAAGCACTTTTCATATTCATTTAAAAGACTTTAAACTTCTTGTGAGCATCATAAGCCAAAAAGATTCTTATGGCTTCCAATATAGCAACTGGTGCAAATGTTTCATTATAATCAATACCCTCCTATTGAGAGTAGACTTTAGCAACCAGCCTTGCTTTTTTTCTTGTAATTATGCCATCACTGTCAGTTTTGTTTCTGAACACCCATTTTGTGACAACAATTGATCTGTTCTTTGGTCTTGGCACTAGGGTCCAGACTTTATTTCTTTCAAATTCATTTAACTCTTCCTGCATTGCTTGCACCCAATCAGCATCTTGAAGAGCTTCATCCACTTTCTTTGGTTCAGTCTGAGATAGAAAGGAATGATAGAGACATTCATTTGATGTTGTTGTTCTAGTTCTGACACCTGCTTCAGGATCTCCAATTATTAAGTCAGGTGTATGTGCCTTAGTCCACTTCCTTGCGGATAGATGTTGTTCTCTAGAACTGGATCCTCCCCCATGATCCATGTTGTCTCCATCAGCATTTTCTGATGCTCCCTTGTAGTTATGCTCTTTGAGATTTCAGAGTTTCCAGAATTATCAGAATTTGGCTCATCAGAACTTGATGAATCAGAACTTGAAGAGCCAGTGACAAATTCTGATGCTTCTTGAGAGTCTTGAGTTGTGGTAGGATCTTCAGTTTGCTCCCCCTGAACAGGTGCATTTTCCTTTGGAGTAGTTACCACAGTTTCAATGACATCAGAATTTAACTCGTCAGAACTTACAGGATTAGGATTTAAGCCATCAGAATTTATAGAATTAGAATTTAAATCTTCATTTTCAAATCTCAGCCGATCATGATCATTGAAATCTTCAAGTCCAGTAATCTTTTTATCATCAAAAGATACATTGATAGATTCCATGACAATCCTTGTTCTTAAATTGTAGACTTTGAAGGCTTTTGTGGAAAGAGAATATCCAACAAAAATTCCTTCATCAGCTTTTAGATCAAATTTTGACAGTTGTTCAGGATGAGTCTTAAGAACAAAACACTTACATCCAAATACATGAAAGTATTTCAGATTTGGCTTATTTTTCTTCACCATCTCATATGGTATTACTTGTTTATGAGTGTAGCATTCTGTGTAAAACAAGCAGTCTGCACAGCTTCAGCCCAAAAGTAGGTTGGCAGCTTTGCTTCATCAAGCATAGTTCGTGCAGCTTCAATGAGAGTCATGTTCTTTCTTTCTACAACTCCATTTTGCTGTGGAGTTCCAGGTGCATAAAATTCCTGCTTTATTCCATGCTATTTGTAGAACTCTTCCATGATTGAATTCTTGAACTCAGAGTCATTATCACTTCTTATTATTTTAACAGAATCTTTAACCAATTTATCCAGCTGTCTGACATGATCAGTTAGAGTAGATGCAGTTTCATTCTTCTTGTGCAAGAAATACACCCAAGTGTATCTTGTGAACTCATCCACTATAACCATAGCATATTTCTTCTTTACAATTGACTGGACCAAATAGATCAACATGCAGTAGGTGATAAGGCTCAAGAATTGAGGATTCAGTTTTGCTCTTGAATGAAGATTTTCTTTGTTTTGCCTTTTGACATGAATCACAAAGGCCATCAGGAGCAAATACTGATTTTGGCAGTCCTCTCACAAGATCTTTCTTTACTAGCTCATTTATATTGTTGAAATTTAAATGAGAGAGTCTCTTGTGCTAATTCCAGATTTCTTCAATTGATGCCCTACTTAACAGACATATTGCAGAACCATCAGAGTTTGTTGAAAGTCTTGCTTCATATATGTTACCATGCATGTAACCTTTCAGAACCACTTTGCCTGTAGAATTACTTACAACTTCACAGTGTTCTTCAAAGAAATTCACATGATAACCTCTGTCACAGATTTGACTCACACTTAGCAGATTGTGTTTAAGTCCTGAGACAAGAGCTACTGATTCAATGATGACATTCCCAAGATTGATATTGCCATATCCCAGAGTCTTTCCCATGTTGCCATCTCCATAAGAAACTCCTGGGCCAGCTTTCTCCACAAAGTCTGATAGCAGGGCTTTATTTCCAGTCATATGTCCTGAACATCCACTGTCCAGAACTAGGATATTTTTCCTGTTGCCCTGCAATCACAAAGACCACTATTGGTTAATTTTAAGGATCTCGACTTGCTTGGATCATTTGGCCTTTTTAAGTTTGTTAGCATTTGCAGCGGATTTAGTTTCAGAGTTTATGCTAACATGCTGTTTATCAGACTTTATATCAGACTTTGCATCAGAATTTACATTAGAAGGAATTACATTAACTTTCTTCAAAGAAGGTTTTATTTGATAATAATCATTGTATAAACTATGATATTTCTTACAAGTATAAATTGAATGCCATAAACTACCACAATGAAAACAAGGATTTTGTGGTTTAAACCTAACAGACTCTTAACTCCTGATTTAGGATGTAAAGAGTTTATATCTTTATTTTTCCTGCAAAAAGAAGCAAGATGGTTAGAGTTTCCACAGTTATAACATTTCTTTCTAGGAGCACTAGGAACAGGCATATAATTATTGCTTTTATTCACACCTTCCTTTCCATTCCTATTTTTCCTAGCTTCCTTTACCTTGTTCACATTTCTAATCTCTTTCAGCTTATGCTTAAGCTGCTTCTTTGTCATTAAGCCTATGGTTACTTCAGCTGGTTTATCCTGTTTTAATTTGTCAGAAGTTGACTTTTCTTTTACTTCTATCTTAGAATCTTTCATCTTTTCAGAATCAGACATTACAGTTTTTGCTACAAATTTTACAGGATTTACCTTTGGCTTAGCGGTCTGTTTAACAACAATTGGCTCAATTTGCACAGTTCATTTCTCACTTTTATCATCTCCATAACCTAAGCCCTCTTTCCAGTTTCCACTACTTAGTAAATTCTAAGTTATTCAGCCAGAGTTAGTCCAAGTACTGATGATATCTCTTTCCTTTTCTAAATCAGTTTTTAGAGATTCATTCAATTTTAGTACTTCATCTCTAACATACAAAGCCTCGTCTCTTTCTTTCTTAGTTTGATGAAGAAAAACTAACTCCTTTTCTAAATAGTCATTTCTATTTCTGAGAGCAAGACTTTCAGATGTTAATCTTTCACATGTTAAAGTCTGATCTCTAAAACTAATGAACATTGTTTTAAGATATAATCTCAACTCAGTAATATCATCAGTATGAAAAGCAAAAGTTGTTTGAGGTAACTTCAATTCAGCAGTGTCAGTACTGCTATCAGCATTTGCCATCAATGCATAGTTCTTCTCATCTTCAGAATCTGAAGTGTCTGTCCAGCTTTTCTTCTTTGTGATAAGTGCATTGCCTTTATCACTTTTTCCTTTCTTGCAGTCAGGAGATATGTGGCCTCTTTCACCACAATTGTAGCATTTGACATTTGAGTTATCTCCTATGTCAGACTTTCCTCCTTTTCCTTCAGACTTTCTGAACCCTTTCTTATCAGAACTTCCACCTTTCCTAGAAAACTTCTTTCCCTTTCTGAATTTCTTGTAGGCTATCTTTGTGATACCCTTCACCATAAGAGCACACATTTGCATCATCTCTGCATCAATTGAGTTGCTAAAAATCCAACACGTGTCCTGAACTGCTACTTGCCTCTTTTTGCGGCCCGATTTTGTACCGCACTACGCGCTTTAATGAATAAATGCGCAGGTGAAAATAATCCGGAAAAATTCCAAAATAAACTTAAAATTCTCGGAATAATTAAAAACTAATAAAATACAATTTTCAAAATTTTTGACCCCTTTTTGAATCGCACATCGTACCCTCATTTATCAATTAACGAACCAAGCTACACTTAAAATAATTACAGAAAATCACGAAAGTAGTCTTAAAATGTTATAAATATCCCGAATTTAATAAGAACATAAATTTCATAATTTTAAAATAATTTTTGAAACACAATTTATACCCGCTTTTAACCATTAAACGGATCAACGCGCGGGTGAGATTAATCCCAAAAATTCCTGAAATAATTTTAAAATTCTCGGAATATTCCAAACTTAAATAGATATGAGTTTCATAATTTTTAAAGAAATCTGGAATTAAATACGGATTTTACAAATAAATGCAATCAGACAATCGTTTAAGGATAAATAATTGATGAAATATTGATTTCTAAATTTTATAAAATCCCAAAAATAATTATTGTAATTATAAAACCATAAAATCAATTTTAGAGATAATTCAAGTATTTTTGTAAATAAGTCTGTAATTAAATCCACTTTTTAAAGTGAAACAAAATCATACAACTCAATAATTAACCACGCAATTCAATCCCATACACTAGTAATCACATATACATAATAACAAAGCAATAACCTGCTGACAGAACCCATATACATATTTTATTTATTTAATTATTCAATAATTACACATTTAAATAATACTAAAAATATACGAGTCGCTACATCTTTCCCCCCTTAAAAAGATTCAGTCCTCAGAATCTGATCTTACTATACATGAGGATATTTGTCAAGCATATCTGATTCTAAATCTCAAGTAAACTTTTCGACTCAAGGATTTATTCAAAACATACTCAATATGAATATAAACTCTTTCTTAAGGACTCACTCTCAACGATCCAAGACTAGGGTTGATCATTCCACGCAGAATAAATTTGGATAAGAGCCCATTGGCTTCCCATCAACGACTCGGTTCGAATTAGATACTTATCACCTTAACATTGACACGTGGAACACATTATATATATATATTGCAATTACGGTGACAACACCAACTCCTAGACACCTTTACCTATATTTCTTTATACCTCGAACGATTCAATACATTTAGGACTCTACTTGTTCCTTCTATTCAAGCTTAACCAATCTCTTTCAAGGTTAAACTTTTGTCTGTACAACGATCCTAATTCTATGTATTCATATTCTTTCGATGCAATTCCACTTTCTCTCTTTGTATAACCTGAGTTGTTTCAACTGTTTCCCGAGTACACCACCACACTCTTGATGTACTAAATTAATTCAGGACTTAACAATATCTCTAGTCTCACTTTCTCTCCATATAGGGAGGACTCACGCTTATGTCCACACAACACTTCACAAAGTAGTATTCTCTTACTAACAGAGTAACTATTATCATAGAAGACTCAATCCAGGGTAGGTGATTATCGCAATTCTCTTTTTAAACCCATCATATATATACTCTCCACATATCTTATATTGTCTGAATGATCGTCTCACTTTGATCCTCTGTCTAAGGATGATAAGTAATACCGATTTTCAATTTAATTTCCAACATTCGAACACTCTTTACTCATTTCCATCAATTTAGGCTGGAAGGTAAACTCATATCTTCACTTCTTCTCATCTTCAGGTATTTGAACTTCACATTCCACTTTTTTCCATTCTTATGAACTCTTCAGTGATCTTAATTACATTCAATCATTTCCTTCTGTGCAGGGTATCTATTACTACACCGACTTTGCTTAGGTGATCTTTGATAAAACGACCGGAATCCCTTATTTATCTCACCTAGAATTCATTCTGGAAAATTTAGCGTATAGTTTCTTCCCTTCTAATCTTCATAGGGAAATCCTTGAGCGTTCAACACAGACTTTCTTAATCTTTAAATAGCTGAGGATGTTATCAATAAATATAATTCACTTATTCACGTACTCCTTATACACCATGTCCCTTAATTCTTTATAGACAACGGATACACTTGCTACTCCATACATTATCACCAGAACTTACAATGCTCATAATTCGTTGTAATCGCAATCTTTGATACGTCCTCAAGCTGGATCTTAAGTCAATCCCGTAAAAATCACACACTCCTTGAATTAGGTCAAATAAGCAATTAATTCCTAATAGGGGTTATTTATTCTTATTCGTCATTTTATTAAACTCCCGATAATCATTACACAACCTCATAATTCCATCCTCTTTCCTAGTAACATCACTGGTGCATCCCGAGAAAATTATATCTGGTATGCTCACTTCTCTTTCTAATAACTTTTATCATTATCAAACTAATTATTTCGTTCCACTGACCTCTAGAAACTTCAGGGCATTTATGTATTACTCAAAATTCCTCCAGCTTAAGTATTCTCTTATTCGTATCTTTACAGATGGTGGATCTACCTTATATCCTTAGCTTATTACTTCTTTTCTCTCATGATTAAAAGAATTCCTTATATTGCTTCTGCATCCAGAAACTTACCTTACTATTGGCTTCTGTATACTTTACACTTTGCTTCTTCTGAAACCACTCCTTGCAATATGGCCACTCTTCCATAATTGTGATGCATAACTCCTGCTTTTCTGGATTACATTCTGATGCATAATGACCCTTATGTCCATACTTGAAACATTACACATTCTTTTTGCACGCACCAATGCGTCTCCTGTCACATGACTTGCAATCCACTGCTCACTCGACTGACTGGGCGGGAGGGGAAGCAACTGAAGTAGCACTAAACCTAGCCTGAGAAAAACTCTGTCTCAGGAATCTCTTACTCCTGCTTCAGCCAAACTGATTCTACATTACTTCACTAGATTCTTCTTGATATGCCTTGTGCCTAGCACCACCAGACTTCCTTTTCTTATCATTCTCTTCCTTAACAACCAACTTCTGGTCACCTTCCATTACCAAGGCGACTTGAACCATAGAGGAGTATGTCTCGAATTGCAACGCCACAACTCCTCTACGAATTTCAGGCTTCAACCCTTGTTGGAACCTCCTTGCCTTCTGACTCTCCGTACTTACATACTCAGAAACTAATCAGGCCAACTCTATAAACTTGGCCTCAAATTCCAACACACTTCTTCCACCTTGTTTCAGTTCTAGAAATTCAATTTTCATTTGACTCAGCGCACAATCTGGGAAATACTTCTCCAAAAACAACTCAGTAAACCTGGCCCATGAAATAAGGCCTTCTCCTTCTTACGCTTTGGTTGACTCCCACCGGTAATTCACTTTATTCTTTAAGAAGTAATTTGCATAATCAATCTTAAAATTATCACTTACTTGGACAAGATTGAAAGCTTTCTCCATCTCTTTTAACCATGCTCTAGCAACTACTGGATTAGGTTCCCTTTTAAACTCAGAGGGTTAACATTCCGATAAGATTTAAAACAACATTTGGGTTCACTCCTTGATGTTGCTACTGTAACAGTACCGCTGCTGAACCTATTAGATTAACTGTAACTGTTGTTGCTACTGCTAGCGCAACAAATCTAGAATTTCATTTATAGTTGGACCCTTTGCAAAACTACTACTATTTTCTTTAGACTGGGTAACTTTCTTAGATGGCATTTTCCTGAGATATATAAAATGAGTTTATTCAAAACATAACAAAATGTTTAATAAAAGATATCACCGTTAAAACAGTGCACATGTATCAGGAAAATGCAGCCCAATAAAGTACCCATGTCCTTAATTTTGGGGTCCATTTACAAAAGAAATCTAGCTTAATAGCACTAGCAATCATAGCAACAATGACAGTAGCAGAATCAACAACAGTTCATGAAACTAGAATACAAAGAAACTGAACACCATAGCATAGATCCTTAATACAACAGCAACTGACCACTTCCCATCACTGCTCTATTACCACATTAACACAAATTTGGTATACAATGAAACTTGGCCGGCTATAACAACCACCAATTACACAAAGCCCACTAATAATTCAAGTTAAGCTTAAGGAATGCTAGACTCCTCTAAGCACCATGGTACAAATTTGAACCAACCATTCCTCTAGGGATGATTTCTTATCACCCTCAAGTGATTCATCGATCACTGAATTACTATTCCTTCTCAAGGCGACTTCTTATCTCCTACCATTAACCTATCTTCCATAAAGTAAACTTTTCTAAAGCCGCAACCTTCCATATCGAGTCATAAATCCTCTATACTATTATCGTTGCTAAGATACTAGCAACCCGATGCAAAACTTCTATTTTCTCCGGACAGTCAACTCTCATTTACTTCCGATGACCAGGACTGTCTAATCACAAAAGCTACTGACAATCCACTGCCTCGGGACTTCAAACGAAATTTTAAAGTCAAAGAATCAATAATACGGGGAGGATAAAAGAAGAAAACATAGGTATGAATGAGAGCAACCATACAAGTACATAAGATGGCCAGTCTTAGTACCAAACGGTCACAACACATAACTCGGTGGCGTCCCACCAGACCCTTTTGTCACATAGACAAATGGTCAATTCATATGCATTGTTTGCCCCAATCAACCGAAAAGTCACCGAGGAAAGAAACAATATTCAGATAAGAAATTCACAAATAGAAAAGAAAAAATCTGGTTTGTAAGGAGATCAACAGAACCCTAAGTAGCTTACCTCGGGTTCATAACTTTCTCACAAGAAAGATAAACTTATGGAATAAGAAACAATTACTCTGTAGATAAAATACATTTCAAGGAAGGAAATAAAAGAGTTCAGAGATATCACCTCCCGTTCTAATCCACCTTCACTACCAAACTTAGTCGTCATAACAACCCCTGACTATTATCACGCTATCCGAACTCACCAAGGTCACACAATCAGTCCAATAACATTCCTTGACACAGAAAATGCGATATTTAGAAATAACGTTGGCGTCTTCTCAGCTGGCACAACAAGAGCCCGCTCAATGTTGAATCCTCACAATCAAACTCGTTTTCTCGAGGGAAAACTAGAAATCTCTATTGAACCTTACTAATAATACATATACAAAGAAGACGTACTCTAGGTTAGGGCAGTTCCAGTCAATCCTCAATAAACGTCAGGGTTACGTCTCTGAAACCCTTGACTAAACTCTTAGACTCGCTCCTCTGATTGAGTTGCTGACTTACATCTATATATAAACATTTCTGCCCTCTTCTAACTCTATTCTTAACCTAAATCAGGGACTCAAACATGTAGCTTTGATACCAACTGTGACGTCCTCAACCCCGGGGTCAGGAGTTGACGTCATCAACAATAGTAACAACAATCATAATTCAGACCAACTCATTAATAATACATAACTACGACCCCTTTACCAAGACCTTTTCCAGGTTTAAGTATGACTTAGGTTCCTCAACTAACGCAACTCAAACTTACAACAATTATCTCGATGCAGCTAACTTAACACAACAACTCAACAGACCACCCTTGGTCCAGCACAACCATCTCAGAGGAGTCTGACACGAAGGGAACTGGAACTCTGCCCGACTATCACAGAAGAATCTCCTAGGCATCTGCAATACATATATAAAACATTCTGCAAGGGTGAGCAATTGCTTGCTCAGCAGTACCGCTATATGAATAACAAGCAAAATAACTTATGGTAAAATGAGTATTGGAACAAAAATTATAATTTGCTGCACATCAAGTAAAAACATACGTAAACTGGATATTCAAAATTAGCATGCTCTGTAAAATAATATCATCAGTAGTGTGCTGTGCATGAATACCAGAGAATAATTCTAGCATGCCATTTTCATTTCCAAATCCGCTATATCAACTACTCATGCCCTTTCGGGAATCACAAAACCAAATCAGATACTTAGCGGATATGTGAAGACAGCTGATCAGGCTATCAACACCAGACGGCTCCAACTGCCATCTCATTTATGGCTCTAACTGCCATCTCATTTACCTGTTCCGGAACTCAGAGACTAGCTAGGTCTCTGACCTGCTAGACTAATCGGTTATACAGTGCGCGCAACCGAATTAGCCTCTTACGCCACCTCAATAGGCCTACTTTGGCCCCAATGTATCCCATATCTGACCGTTTTATCCAGTTTTCAAAACACTTGTACCTATCTCATTTTTAAAATCATTTATTTAACCAGCACACATATAAAATCCAGTTCGCAAATCATTTCATTCGAGATAGGTACCTTTCGAAGTTACTTTTCCCCAAAACAATTAAAAAACAGTGATTTATAATTACAGGGGATATGTAACTTAAAACGTTTCTGTTCCATTACAAGAATAAAACATTTAGCTATTCATACGTACTGAACCATAAAAGAATGGTCAGGGGTACTTGCCTTGCAGAGCTTTACGACTATCGCTGACTGATTTTGATAGACTTGAACGTTCGGGCTCTCATGGAAAAATGATTGTCTCACTAAAAGACATCCCTGCTTCGCAACAATCTATCTCAAGATAGTATCTAGGACTCTCAGGGTTCTTCGCTTGGGAACCTCGCTGCGCTTGTCGACTGATCACTAGGTTATCCTTAGTTCAATATCACTTCTGGAGTCCTTCAACTAGAACCTACAGAGCCGAAATACCCTACGTTAGACGTCTAGGTATGCTTGACATATCCTCACTATAACCTACCCATTCGGTATCAAGTCCCGACTCGTAATTATACATATTAATTTGATACACATAGCAATCAAGTTTCACGTACTCAAACTTGGCTCGATATTCATTTTCAGAAATCACATATACTTGTCGCTTTAGGAGATAGGGTTGTCATCTATAACTTATAAAATATATTCTTATAACAACACGCAGATATGCTTCGTAAAAAAAAGTTATTAACCCTTATTACAATATGCAGATAGGCACGTACAACATTTATTTATAGGTATATAACTATACACACTCAACGAATATCCCCCGATAATTTACAGGATATGCTCCCGGAATTTGGGCAGCGTCTCATTTGTTTATCGGACTACCCGTCGAAATAATTCGACATCTCAACAATCAACAAATCCAACAATCCAATCATTACAACTTACCACCCAACATTCTTAATCCCAAACACCAATACAACTTATATTAATATCCCATTTTTATTTCAAATAAATTTTATAACTGATTTTATTTATTATTATTTAAATAATTGTAGGACTCAGATTATATCATCACGGTCCACCATACGCTCGTAAAAAGTCATTGCGGACGGCGGCAAAATTTATTGGTGCCCGAAATCACTCGGGTGTCCAAATAAATTTCACCGATAATTAATTAGTAACTTTCGAAAATAAACAAAAATCCGAATAATCATAAAGATTTATTCGAAACATTTTATCAAAATAATCCGAGTAAATATATTACATATTCATTTACGATTTTCAGCAAAATAACCGAACAAACCAATCATCAATAATCTCAAATAGTCACCGAGAATCAGAAACTGAGTCGGAAATCACAGAGTACGCAATTTATATTCACAGACACCGAGCAAACAAAGCCCAACGATAACAGATGCTCGACCGAGATACACATACGTGTATGTGTGTATATCTAAGCCAATTGATCAGGACTAGACCAAGACGATAGGGAGAAAAAGAACAGGGATGGGGGAATCACCGGAAGATAGAAAACGTGGGACGGCTTACCGGAGCAAGCGGACAACGGCGAACACCAGAAGACGAGAGAGGGAAAGAAAAGAAGCGAGGGAGGAAGAGAAGTGAGAGGGGGAGAGAACTGTGTTCTGTTATTTCTATTTTATTTATTATATTTTTTTTCCAGCAATGAATTAGCAACAGCCGCGCATCAATTGAGTTGCTAAAAATCCGACATGTGTCCTGAACTGCTACTTGCCTCTTTTTGCAGCCCGATTTTGTACCGCACTACGCGCTTTAATGAATAAATGCGCGGGTGAAAATAATCCAGAAAAATTCCAAAATAAACTTAAAATTCTCGGAATAATTAAAAACTAATAAAATAAAATTTTCAAAATTTTTGACCCATTTTTGAATCGCACATCGTACCCTCATTTATCAATTAACGAACCAAGCTACACTTAAAACAATTACAGAAAATCACGAAAGTAGTCTTAAAATGTTATAAATATCCCAAATTTAATAAGAACATAAATTTCGTAATTTTAAAATAATTTTTGAAACGTAATTTATACCCGCTTTTAACCATTAAACGGATCAACGCGCGGGTGAGATTAATCCCAAAAATTCCTGAAATAATTTTAAAATTCTCGAAATATTCCAAACTTATATAGATATGAGTTTCATAATTTTTAAAGAAATCTGGAATTAAATAAGGATTTTACAAATAAATGCAATCAGACAATCGTTTAAGGATAAATAATTGATGAATTATTGATTTCTAAATTTTATAAAATCCCAAAAATAATTATTGTAATTATAAAACCATAAAAACAAATTTAGAGATAATTCAAGTATTTTTGCAAATAAATCTGCAATTAAATCCATTTTTTAAAGCGAAACAAAATCATACAACTCAATAATTAACCACACAATTCAATCCCTGTTATGGATAAAAAAAATAAGGTTATTATTTGCTGTATTTATTACTAAGGTTCGGGAGCTCAAGGCCTTTAATGGCTGCTCTCGTGTTTCGTAGCTTAACTCTGCCTTTACGAGATGCCTACGTATCTCTGTGAATTAGAGAATCAAGCCAAAAAACGTAGTTCTGATTGAGGGGTAGATCCCTTTATATAGATGCTAAGAGTCCTTGAATTGGACTAGGGATAGGAGACTTGTTGATCAAGTTCTCAGACTTTGGATAGACTTTGAAGTCCTAGAATAGAGGAATCAGATTCCTAGTTGGTGTAGGTGTCCTTGAGGCTATCTTTTATGGAATTACATCATCATTAGGACTTATTTAATAAGCTGGTCATCCTCCTTATTTATTAAATACGAAATTAATAAATAATCAGGGCTTTGGGCCTCATTAAATGGGCTTCGTTATTGGACCATATCTAGTCTAATTAATTCAACATTTATTATATTTCTAGGCTAAATTTAGGCCCATATCATTTGCCCCCCAACTTCTGGGAAACCGTAAAAGATTTCGCAGAAGTTAAGTTCATTTGTTCCCTTACATGGTATCATTTTTTGCATAAAGTGTGGAGCGAACTACACATTTACAACGATTTACCTTGCACACGGCTTCAGGGTTATTTTAGAACCTCTCTATTATTTTCCTTACCTTATTCCTTTTTTTAAGAATTTTCTGGTATTTTTCAAGAATTTTCTCTTAATTGCTGAGATTTTTCCCTAATTTATTAGAATTTTCTCTTAATTCACATGAATTTTCCCTTAATTTCAGGGATTTTCCCCTAATTTACAGGAATTTTCCCTTAATTTCTGGGATTTTTTCCTTAATTTACAGGAATTTTCCCTTAATTTCGGGGATTTTTCCCTAATTTACATGAATTTTCCCTTAATTTCTAGGATTTTTTCCTTAATTTACAGGAATTTTCCCTTAATTTCGGGGATTTTTCCCTAATCTACAGGAATTTTCCCTTAATTTCTGGGATTTTTTCCTTAATTTACAGGACTTTTCCCTTAATTTCTGGGATTTTTTCCTTAATTTACAGGAATTTTCCCTTAATTTCTTGGAATTTTCCCTTTATTTCAGGGATTTTTCCCTAATTTACAAGAATTTTTCCTTAATTTCTGGGATTTTCCCTTAATTTACAGGAATTTTTCCTTAATTTCAAGGATTTTTCCCTAATTTATAGGAATTTTCCCTTAATTTCTGGGATCTTTTCCTTAATTTACAGGAATTTTCCCTTAATTTCGGGGATTTTTCCCTAATCTACAGGAATTTTCCCTTAATTTCTGGGATTTTTTCCTTAATTTACAGGAATTTTCCCTTAATTTCTGGGATTTTTTCCTTAATTCACAAGAATTTTCCCTTAATTTCGGGGATTTTTCCCTAATTTACAGGAATTTTTCCTTAATTTTTGGGATTTTTCCTTAATTTACAGGAATTTTTCCTTAATTTCTCAAGAATATTAAAAATAATTATTGAAAATTATTTTTTAATTTTCCTGATTTTCTGGGATTTTTTGCTTTATTTTTCCCTATTTTTTGGAATTTTTCAGCAATTTTCTTAAGTTTAGCCCATTTTCTGATTAATTAAATAATCAGAAAATAGGCTTTTATTGCATAATGCATCCTAGGCGTTGTTGTTCCCCGCCTAGGAGACGTCCTTCCAACAGCGCCTAGGAATATTGTCTCCTGGGCGTTGTTGGAGGGTCCATACTTCCTAGGCGTTGTTGACCCCCGCCTAGGAGACGTCTTTCCAATAGCGCCTAGGAATATTGTCTCCTGGGCGTTGTTGGAGGTTCCATACTTCCTAGGCGTTGTTTACCCCCGCCTAGGAGACGTCCTTCCAACAGCGCCTAGGAATATTGTCTCCTGGGCGTTGTTGGAGGTTCCATACTTTCTAGGCGTTCTTTACCCCCGCCTAGGAGACGTCCTTCCAACAGCGCCTAGGAATATTGTCTCCTGGGCGTTGTTGGAGGTTCCATACTTCCTAGGCGTTGTTGACCCCCGCCTAGGAGACGTCCTTCCAACAGCGCCTAGGAATATTGTCTCCTGGGCGTTGTTGGAGGTTCCATACTTCCTAGGCGTTGTTGACCCCCGCCTAGGAGACGTCCTTCCAACAGCGCCTAGGAATATTGTCTCCTGGGCGTTCTTGGAGGTTCCATACTTCCTAGGCGTTGTTGACCCCCCGCCTAGGAGACATCTTTTGAACAACGCCTAGGAAATATGCTTCCTAGGCGTGGTTTTAGCCTCCTTAATCTTCACTAGTCTTTTTCTCCGTAAGACGATTCTCGGCCTTTTCCACCGGCGTTTTTTTTTCTCTTTTTTATAAAATTATGAACTCTTGTCATAATTTATTGTGTCAACGGACATACTTAATTTTTATGCAATCGTGCATAATATAACTAATTGGATAGAAAATAATATTAAAAATTATTTTCTATTATTTCCAATTAATTCTATTTTTTAAATTCCTTAATTTTTAAGGAATTTATATATCAAATTACGAATTTACTCGTAATTTTTGTTGTCATCAGCCATTAATTTATGCATTCGTGCATTAAATAATATTCTATATTTTGAGAATTTTGTCTTCATTTTTTCTAATAATCTAATAATTATTTCCACCCTTTTTTCTTTTAATAAGAAAAAGGTACCTTCATTCGACCATAAATTCTAGGCGTGGGTTACCCCCGCCTAGGAGACGGTATTGTAACGTCGGTTAGGAATGGTGCTTCCTGGGCGCTGTTGGGGTTCAAGCCTAACAATCCTCGTATTTTACCCATATCCATGTTATCAACTCATAATCTGAGTTTGTACGTATCGAGGCTTTAAGGTCTTCTGATGAGTGACCTCGCGGCCTTGCATGGCTTCATATGCCTGCTACGGCTCTTTATTTTGCTTTTATCTTTTTTCAGTCCTTTATGGACTTTGAACATTTTTAGTGTGCCTCCTAATTGTCCTTCGGGACTCTTTTTGTGATCTTTCGGGATCTTCTATCTTTATGCAATTATCTTTTATTTTCGGCGATTGGTCTTTATTGAATAGAAATTTGTTTCATCGACCTTATTTCTACCTGTTAGATGCATTCACGCTATGGGGCTTTGTATATTGCAAGCCCAAAAAAGTCAAGGCACCTTTGGGGCTAAAAGCCTTCTTTTTGCACGTATCAAACTTTTACTTATGTCACTTGAACTCTTCAGGTACAAGATATTCTGGTATATAATCGTTACCCGAGTTTAATTAACTTCAATTGAATGATTGCAACACCAACGAGCCTCTAATCGGACAAAACTTGGGCTCTTCAGGCCTTTAGCAACTTTTATTTTCATTTCCTTGCGTACTATTTCAGTACTCTGCACATATTCTGTGCTTGCCACATATTTGCTTTTTTATCATACACAATAATCCTTCAAGTTTATGACATAGCAAGGCTTTGGCATTTTCTCATCATTCATGGTTTTCAACTTGTTAGATTTTTGTCCTAGAATGCACTTGACTCAAAATGGCCCTTCGCGATTAGGGGCTAGCTTTCCTTTTCTTTAACTCTGGATGCCCCAACCTTTCCCCAAGACTAAGTCTCCTTCTTGAAAGCAATTTTCTTTAACCGTTCTACTGTAGTAAAGGGAGGCTCTTCACTGAGGGGCTTTAGCTTCATCCATGACCTCATAAATTAGGTCGAGGGCTAGCCTCATGCATTCTTTGTTAGTCTCTAGCTTGCAAGCTTCAACTTTTGGTTATACATATGTAATTTCCAGCAGCACCACTACCTTAGCTCCATAAGCCAGCATGACTGAGGTTGTTTCGGTTGTGAACTTGAAGGTAGTTCGGTAAGCCCATAAAATAGGCAACAATTCGTCCTCCAACGTGTTCCTCGAGGGTTCGACCCTTAATAAGTTCGACCTATATGTAGTAAATCTTCAGATTTTGAGCATGCCAAGCCCGAGGTACTTCTTCTCCATCCATGGTTTCCAGCTTGTAATATCCTCTTCCTTGAACACTCTTAATCTTGTATGGTCCTTCCCAATTCGGGGCGAGCTTTCCTTTCTGCCCTATACCAGGAAACCTTCCTTAGGACCAAATCTCCTTACTTGAAGAATCTCTCTTTTACCCTTAGGTTGTAGTAGAACGAAACCTTTTTCTGATATTCCACTATCTTCGCATGTGCCTCATCCCGCACTTCATCAATTAGATCCAGGGCTAACCTTTGCCCTTCCTCATTTTCCTCAGCATTGAAAGCTTGAATCCTGGGGGAGGAATGTGATATCTCTACATGAATAACTGCTTCTGCCCCATATGCTAACATGAAGGGAGTTGCTCCTGTCGTGACTCTACAGGTAGTCCTATAGGCCCATAGTATTGGGAGTATTTCATCCACCCAGTTATTCCTCGACTTCTCGATCCTCTTCTTTAGTCCATCCAAGACTATTCGATTTGCTACCTCCGCTTGCCCATTGGCTTGCGGGTGAGCCACAGAGGTGAACCGTAACTCAATTTCATTTTCTTCACAGTACTTCTTGAATTCCTCATTGTTGAATTGTGTTCCGTTGTCAGTGACTAGGATACGGGGAATTCCATATCGGCACATAATATTTTCCTATAGGAATTGTGCAACCTGCTTAGTTGTGATCTTGGCCAAGGGTTTGGCTTCAATCCACTTAGTGAAATAATCAATGGCTACAATCAGAAACTTCCTTTGTGCCGTGGCCATGGGGAAAGGCCCCAGAATATCCATTCCCCACATAGCAAAGGGGATGGGCGAGTTGATAGAGGTCAGCATCTCGGGGGGTTGTTTAACAATAGGTGCATGCTTCTGACAGCGATCACACTTCTTCACATATTCTTTGGCATCAGCCATCATTTCTGGCCAATAGAAGCCTAAACGGGTCATCTTATGAGCCAAGGCCCTGCCCCCCAAGTGTTGCCCACAAATACCTTCATGCACTTCTTCAAGAGCTAAGTGTGCCTCATCGGGCCTGAGACACCTTAAGTAAGGAACCACGAAAGATCTTTTGTACATAATCCCATCTATCAAAGAGTACCTTAGTGCCCGAACAGCTAACTTCCGTGCTTCAGTTGCATCGTTCGGCAACCAACCGATTTGAATGTGGGCCTTAATGGGATCTATCCATGACGTCCTCAGGCCTATAGGAGCTACGAGCTTAACATCTATGCTTCGTGTCTTCAAAACACGGAAGTACACACTTCCTGAACTTTCTTCTATCTCGGATGAAGCAAACTTTGATAATGCATCTGCCTTAGCATTTTCCTCTCTTGGAATGTGCTCAACATGGCATTCATTAAATTGGGTCATCACAGCCCTTACTAGGCGGACATACTTAGCCATCGTATCATCCCTTGCCTCAAATTCTCCCTTTACCTGGGATATGATCAGCTTCGAGTCTCCACGGACCTTTAAATTTTTTACTCTAAGTGTCCCAGCTAGGCCAATGCCAGCTATCAGGGCTTTATATTCTGCCTCGTTGTTCGTGGTTGGGAAGTCTAATTTCATGGCATACTCAATCAAGAACCCAGCAGGGTTTTGTAAAACCAATCCTGCTCCACTGGAGTTTGTTTTTGATGCTCCATCAAAATAGAGAACCCAATATTCCTTCTCCTTATCATCCTGTTCTTTGTCCCCTTTATCAACTTCCTTGTCTTGAGGTATGGTATCCTCCTGGCCCCCGACTTCTTGGTTGGATATGGTATATTCCACCACGAAGTCAGCCAATGTCTGGGCTTTTATTGTCGTTCATGGATTATACTTGATGTCGAATTCTCCTAACTCTATTGCCCACTTGATCAACCTCCCACCAGCCTTGGGACTATGAATGATATTTCTCAGGGGCTGATTTGTTAGCACCTCAATTTGATGAGCCTGGAAGTAAGGACGTAACTTTCTTGAAGCCATCACCAAGGCTAAAGCAAACTTCTCAATAGTTGAATAATTCAACTCAGCTCCATGCAGAATTTTGCTGACATAGTATACGGGTTTTTAGATTTTCAGTTCCTCCTTAACCAATACAGCGCTCAAGCACTCTCTGAAACGGCCAAGTACAAGTATAAAACTTCATTCAAAGCTGGTTTGGAAAACAACGGGGCCTCAACCATATATTTCTTCAATTTCTCGAATGCCTTCTGGATTTCCTCAGTCCATACAAAATCTTTAACCTTCTCTAGGGATTTAAAGAAGGGCAAGCACTTGTCTCCGGATTTGGAGATGAAACGTCCCAGAGTTGCAACCCTTCCAGTGAGTTTCTGAACGTCCTTTATGGAACGTGGTGGTTCTATATCTAGGATAGCCTTTATTTTATCAGGATTAGTCTCGATTCCCCTCTTGGAGATCATCAGGCCAAAAAACTTTCTGGATCCCACTCCGAAAGCACACTTTGCAGAATTTAGCATCCTTTTGTGATATCTCAATACCTCAAAAGCTTCCCTCAAATGGGTTATGTGATCAGCCTTTAACAAACTCTTGACTAACATGTCATCAACATAAATTTCCATAGTTTTTCCAATAAGATCCTTGAAAATATTATTTACCAACCTTTAATAGGTAGCTCCTGCATTCTTGAGACTAAATGCCATAACAAGATAATTAAATGCATCAAAGTCAGTGATGAATGATACCTTAGGGATGTCATCCTTATGCATCCTGATCTGATTGTATCCACTGAATCCATCCATGAAGCTCAGCATCTCATGACCAGCAGTAGCATTAATCAATGTATCTATCCTCGACAACGGGGAACAATCCTTTGGGCATGCGTCATTCAAATCGGTGAAATCCACACACATCCTCCATTTTCCATTGGCCTTCTTTACCATCATAGGGCTTGCTAACCATTCTGGAAATTGTATCTCCTCGATGAAACCAGCCTCCAAGAGCTTCTCTACTTCTTGTTTAATAGCTTCTTGTCTCTCTGGAGCAAAACTTCTTTTCTTTTGCTTTATTGTGTTCCAATTCGGATCCACATTCAACTTGTGAGTAATCAGTCCCGGGTCTATGCCTGGCATATCAACTGCCGACCATGCAAATACATCACTATTTTCTTGCAAAATTTTACCAACTTCTCTTTAAGGGGCTCCTCTAGTGTGGCTCCAACAAAAGTTACTTTCTCGGGATCCTCGGGAGCCAAAGGATCCGAAACCAAGTCTTCAGCTGGCTTCCTTCTTTTCTCATCATTCTCCCGGATATCCAGATCTTCAATAGGCAGAACCTGCCCCCCAACTCTATCTGCCCTAAGAGAGGCTACGTAACAACTCCTTGCCATCTTTTGATCTCCTCTCTCTTCTCCAATCCCATTCTGGGTGGGAAACTTCATAACTGAATGGTAGGAAGAAGGGACTGCCTTGAAGGCATGTATCCCTGTTCTTCCCATGATAGCGTTGTAAGTTGAACTAGCCTTCACCACCACAAAGTCTAACATCTGTGTTGCTTTCCTTGGTTCCTGACCTATGGTTGTTGGCAACTTAATTATCCCTTCTACGGGGCATTCCACTCCTGCAAATCCATATATCGGCATATCAGTTGGGGTCAATTGAGAATCATTATAACCCATCCTTAAAAAGGTGTCATGGAGCAAGATATCCACTGAAGCACCATTATCTACAAGGACCCTCTTCACCGGGTTGTTCCCTATTATTGGTGTTATGACCAGCGGGTCGTCATGAGGAAATTTCACACCCTCTAAGTCAGAATCATCGAAAGCCATTGTTACTCCTGTCCGGGCCCTCTTCCGGGCTTTCCCAATAATATGCATAACTTATCGGGTATACGCTTTCCTGGAGTTCTTGGATAATCCAGCAGCGGTTGGTCCTCCAAAAATTGTGTTTATCACAGGCCCTCGGGGTCGCGGTCCTCCAAAGATCGCATTTATCACCGGTCCCCTAGGTTGGGGATTTCGCCCCTGATCTTCTTGATCTCTTCTTCGATCGTCAAAGTTCTTTCTCACGTTGTTGCTCCTATCTCCTCCATCTCCAGTATACTTGTTCAATCTTCCTTTTCTAATGAGGAATTCAATTTCATCTTTCAGTTGCCTACACTCATCGGTGTCATGACCAATCATCCTTGTGAAATCTACAATACTTGCTCTTATCTAGCTTGGCAGGATCAGCCTTCAAGGGTTTAGGCCAAAGAATATCTTGATCTTTCTCGATTTCCATCAAAATCTGGCTTCTAGGAGCATTCAGCTTAGCATATTCAGTGAACTTTTATCCAGGTCCTCCTTTCTTCGGGGTTGAGTCATTACTTTGCTCAGTTCTAGGATACTTGTCCTTTGCAATATATTCCAGATCGGTTTTCCGCTTCTTGCCTCCAGTGGGCTCATTACTTACTACGGTCTCCCTCATGCTTTCTTCCACTTTGATGTACTTCCCGGCTCTATCTTGGAGCTGCAACATGCTTTCAAAGGGGCGCTTGGCCAAGGACATCTTGAAGAACACTCCCTAGTTCCCTGTTGCAGTGCTATCATAGCCACCTTGTCTTCAAGGTCCGGGACTTTTAGAGCTTCCTTTGTAAAATGATTCAGGTAATCTCTCAAGGATTTCTTCGCTCCCTGTACAATGCTTATGAGGGATGCTGAACTTTTCTCATGCACTCTCCCGCTGATGAACGGCTTAATAAAAGCCTGACTTAATTCTCTGAAGGACCCAATAGAGTTTGGGGGCAAACGACTATACCATCTCTGAGCCATACCCGACAGGGTTTGAGGAAAGGCCCGACACTTAATAGCGTCATTCACGGGCTGCAATAACAGTGCATTGGAGAATGTCCTGACATGATTATCGGGATCTCCCGTGCCATCATAGGCTTTGATAGTGGGAATCTTGAACTTCCTTGAGATATGGGCATTCATTATCTCTTCAGTGAATGGCGGAGTAGGATCATCGGGATCTCCAAGGGGAAGAAGATTGCCTGGATCATCCCTTGGGACAACATCCCTTCTCTGTATTGGACCATCCAGGTCTATGATAGGAGGATTTCTCCCCCTAGGTGGCAATGGGGGCCTGGGAACCTGGTGCGCCTCCAAGTCACGCTTCAGCCGTTGAATCTCAGCCTCATGGGCCTTGATTCTCTCTTATACTTCTTGGGGATTCACCACTTGGGTGCTCCTTGGACGTTGGTTACCATCAGCCATCAGCTCTTTGCCAACACGCCTCCTTCTTGGGGCCACTTCATCATCCGAAGATTCGGAGTCTCTCTCAGTGTAAGGACCAGAAAATTCCTGATCCTCTGGGATAGGAGCCAACCCTTGTATGTAGGGAGATGTTCGCCCTCGTTCTTCACCCCGTCCAGCATGTCCACTCCCTCCAACCTCGGGGTAAAGGGGCATCCCATAAGGGGGTTAGTAGTCACAATATTTGAGTACTCATAACCAACGGGTCGAGAATTCACAGGTGTATGTAGCTGTTGAAGTTGGGAATTCGTCCCTTGAGTAGCCGAGGGAATCGTCCCTTGTGGCTGAGGTTCAGTTGCCCCTACCTGGGCTCCTCCTTAGGTGGCGGCATAGGTTGAATGCGGAGGTACCTACACGGTTAACGCAATCGTTTGGGTTGTCCCCGCGGGTGTTCCTCCTTCAATGACACTGATTGTTCTCCGTGTTCTCGTCATGGTTGTTGTTGTGCTTTCCCACAGACGGCGCCAAATGTTATGGATAAAAAAATAAGGTTATTATTTGTTGTATTTATTACTAAGGTTCGGGAGCTCAAGTCCTTTAATGGCTGCTCTCGTGTTTCGTAGCTTAACTCTGCCTTTACGAGATGCCTACGTAACTCTGTGAATTAGAGAATCAAGCCAAAAAACGTAGTTCTGATTGAGGGGTAGATCCCTTTATATAGATGTTAAGAGTCCTTGAATTGGACTAGGGATAGAAGACTTGTTGATCAAGTTCTCAGACTTTGGATAGACTTTGAAGTCCTGGAATAGAGGAATCAGATTCCTAGTTGGTGTAGGTGCCCTTGAAGCTATCTTTTATGGAATTACATCATCATTAGGACTTATTTAATAAGCTGGTCATCCTCCTTATTTATTAATTACGAAATTAATAAATAATCAGGGCTTTGGGCCTCATTAAATGGGCTTCGTTATTGGACCATATCTAGTCTAATTAATTCAACATTTATTATATTTCTAGGCTAACTTTAGGCCCATATCAATCCCATACACTAGTAATCACATATACATAATAACAAAGCAATAACCTGCTGACAGAACCCATATACATATTTTATTTATTTAATTATTCAATAATTACACATTTAAATAATACTAAAAATATACGAGTCACTACACGGCTCGTCAGAAAAAAATGAAAGCTCGGCTCGGTTCGATCAAAACTCGGCTCGGCTCGGTTCGTGAACAGCTCTAGCTGAAGCTGCTAAGGGGAGACCCCGAGAAGAGAGATAAGGTCCAGTACTATAGGTTCCACAGAGGTGTTGGTCATGATACCGACGACTACAGACAACTCAAGGACGAGTTTGAGTATCTAATCCGAAGAGGAAAGTTTGGATGGTTCACCAAGGGTGAAGATGGCAGAGACCAGAAGGGATATAATTGTAAAAATGACAATGACCACTAGAATAATAAAGAACTCTCGAAAGGCCTACGCCAGAGAGGTGATAGGTATAGTCGGAGACGCGCCTAAGCGTGCTAAGACTGAGATGACACTTGATTTCGGGGATCTCGGCCTTGACGGTCTTAAGTTCCCTCAAGACTATCCCCTAGTTATCATGCTGATAATTGGAAATTGTCCTATGAAGAGAATACTTGTAGACAATGAGCTTCCATATATATTTTGTTTCATGACACGTTCGTGTGAATAAGATACAATGACTCCCAACTGACCCCTTCGGACGCACCCATTTGTGGGTTCAACGGAGTAGAGTTCCAAGTCAGAGGAGTGATTCAACTTCCGGTGATTATTGGGAAAGAGCCAAAAGGGGCCACATAGATGCTGAACTTTCAGGTTGTCAAGGCAGCTTCTACCTACAACGCAATCATGAGAAGGACAAGAATTCATGTGTTTAAGTTCGTACCCTTGACCTACCACATGGCACTCAAGTTCCTCACCACAAAAGGTGTTGGAGAAGAAAGAAGAGATCAAAAAATGGCCCGAAGTTTTTATGTTTTCGCACTTAGGCTTAATTGAACTGGGGGTAGGTCCTCCCCATAGAAGACATGAATGTCCGTGAGAACGAAGAGCGTCGAGGGAAGCCCGCGGAGGACTTGGTCCCAATTCTCCTAGACCCGTTAGACCCGGATAAGGTCACATACATTAGAGCATCTCTGGAAAAGCCCCTGAAGGGCGGACTGGCAAAGTTCTTGCAAGAGAATGATGATGTGTTTGCTTGGATAACAAATGACATGCCTGAGATTGTCCCAAACCTTATAACTCATAAGTTGAACGTTGATCCAAGTCGAAAGGTTGTCAAATAGAAGAAGAGAACATATGCCCCTGATAGGCTGGAAGCCATTAAATAGGAGGTCGAGAAGCTCCTAGAAGCTGGATTTATTAAGGAACTACTATTCTCTGAATGGTTGACGAACCCTGAAATGGTCAAGAAAGCCAATGGAAAATGGATGATGTGCATCAAGGACTGCTACCCCTACCAAGGATCGACACCCTGATCGATGTCACTGATAAGCACGAGATACTGAGCTTTATGGATGGGTTCAGCGGTTATAATCAGATTAAAATACATAAAGATGACACTCACAAGATTAGTGAATAAGATATTCACTCATCTTACTGGAAAGACCATGAAGGTCTATGTCGATGATATGTTAGTCAAAATCCTAGCCAAGACCGACCACATTATTCACCTCAAAGAGATATTTGAAGTGCTTTGGCACCGCAAGATGATGTTAAACCCCGCCAAGTGCGCCTTTGGTGTTGGGTCTAGAAATTTTTTGGTCACATGGTCTGGATGAGAGAAATCAAGGCAAACCCCAACAAGATTAAGGCTATCCTCAACATGGAGCCATCACACTTCATAAGGATGTTCAAAAACTGACGGGAAGAATTACGGTTTTGGGAAGATTCATCTCCAAGTCAGGAGATAAATGTCTACTCATTTTCAAAACCTTGAAGAAGGTGAAGAATTTTGAGTGGACTGCTGAGAGTCAAGAGGCCTTTGAACAGCTAAAGAAATACATGACCAAAGCCTTATTGTTGGACAAACCGAGTCCGGAGGACATCCTTTACTTATATCTCACAATTTCTGAGCAAATAATGAGTGTCGTCTTAGTAAATGAAGAGCAAAAGGTTCAAAAGTCTATATATTATGTGAGCAAGGTGCTTCATGGTGCGAAATTGAAGGACTCCACTACTGATAAGTTTGCACTTGCCCTGATAACAACCTCGTGGAATTTGCGACCATACTTCCAAGTCCACAAGATTGAAGTCCTGACGGACTAACCCTTGAGGAATATACTTCACATCCCGAAAGCCGGTGAAAAGCTCATCAAGTGGGTAGTTAAGTTATGATAATTTGACATCAAGTACAAGCCTCGAACAACCATTAAGGCTCAGGTATTAGCGTATTAGCAGACTTCGTGGTCGAATACGCCATTAATGAACAAGAAGTCAGGGGCAAGAGGTAGTAACCCTAGAAGGTGAGGAGAAAAAGAAAGATGAAGAGGCTCAGAAATTGGAAAACTTTGTGGTCGAATGCACCATTAAACGACCAAGAAGTCTGGGGAAAGATATAATAACTCTAGAAGGTAAGGAGAAAGAAAAAGATGAAGGCTTGACTCTGAAAGAGTATTTGATTCTTCATTTTGACAGAGCATCCAAAACAGAATTTAGTGTTGCGGGCCTAGTGTTGAAAAGCCCCGAAGGGTTCATGATCGCGCATGCTTTGAAGTTGGACTTCCCAACTACGAACAACAAAGTAGAATATGAAGTTTTGATAGCTGACCTAGGTTTGAACAGAGTCGTGAGGGCCAGCAGCCTTAAAATATGTATAGATTTAAGGCTTCTTGTCGCTCAAATCAATGAAAAGTTTTAGGCCAAATATGATATAATGGCCAAATACCCGAGAGTCGTGAAGGGAATATTGACTCAGTTTGTTGAATGGTACGCAAAACATGTTCCGATAGAGGAGAACACCATGGTCGGTTCCCTATCTAAGTTCACATCATCTGAAATCGAGAAGTATCTACTTCCAAGTCCTGAGGACCCCCATCATATACGTCATAAAACTTGATAGCATCAGTTGGAATAGCAAGTTGTTGGATCCATCCTATCAAGGCTCACCTTGAGATTGAATGGCTCCCCGATGATGCCCGGGAGGCACACAAGTTGTCGGTAAATACACTGAGATTTTCTTTGATTGAAGGCCTTTTTCTACAAAAGGTCTTTTGTCATTTCATACTTAAAGTGCTTGAGACCTCTTGAAGCTGATGAGTCGCTTAAGGAAGCCCATGAGGGTATTTGGGACAGTACTTTGGGGGCATGGCCCTCGCTCAAAAGATAACCCGATTGGGATTCTACTGGCCAACAATGATGGCTAATGCAAAAGCCTTTGTAAAAAATTGTGACAAATATCAGAGGCACGCTCCTATAGTTCGCAGCCTCTAGAGAGGATTACGTCTATCAACTCACCTATCCCCTTTGCTATGTGGGGAATAAATATATATGGTCATTTCCCTATCGCATTAGGACAAATGAAGTTCATTATGGTAGCCATAAACTACTTCACAAAATGTATTGAGGCTAATGCAGTAGCTAAGATAACCACCAAGCAAATATCCCAATTCTTCTGGATAAATGTGATATATTGATTTGGAATCTCACGCATCCTTGTCATGGATAATGGGGGAAAATTTGATAATGTAGAATTCAAGGAGTATTGTAAGGATAATAGCATAAAACTTCGCTTCACCTCGGTTGCTCAACCACAAGAAAATAGGCAAGCAGAAGTTGCTAGCCGAATCATCCTTAATGGACTTAAAAAGAGGGTCGAACGCTCGAAGAACACTTGATTGGATGACCTACTGCCTATACTGTGAGCATATCATACCACTTGCAAAGTTACAACTGAAGCAACCCCATTCATGCTCGCTTATGGAGCCAAGGAAGAGGTGCCCGTAGAAATCACCCATGGATCACCCAAGGATCAAAGCCTATAAACCAGAGACTAAAAAACATACAAGACTCACCCTCGACCTGATCAGCGAGGTTGGGGACGAAGCAAACGCCCATAATGTAAAGCATCAACGAAGAGCCTTCTTCTGTTATAGTAGAAGGGTTAATGAAAGGTTCCTTCAACAAGGAGACTTGGTCTGAAGAAAGATTGAGGCATCGGCAGTTGGTGAAAATAAAAGCTATTCTGATTAGGAAGGACCTTACAAGGTCAAGAAAACACTAGGATGAGGATCATACGAGCTAAAAACCCTGAGCGGTGATGAATTACCTCGAACTTAGCACACTTCAAACTTGAAGGTTTATCATATTTTGGACATGCAAAACATGTTCCTAATATTTAGTTGTAGATGTAGAAATAAGTTCGACAAAAACATTTTCCATTCTATCTAAGGGTTTTCTATCAAATTATTTGTGTGCGAGCATCTAATAAATTCAATTCCTAAAGGACGAACTACCGAAAATAGAAGAAAAGTATAGAATCAAACCACTACTGTATAAAGATTGAATATCCCAAAGAATTACAAGTCGAGTCCCGAATGATAATTAGTAAACACACTAAAAATGTTCAAAGTACATGAAGGACCACAAATAGATAAGAACATAATAAAAAGCCACAGGTGGCAGATAAATCCATGCAAAGCCACGATGATCACTGATCATTAGACCTTATATCCTCGATATGGCCTTATACTAAAACCACATGCATAAACTCAAATTATATGTAATAAAAAGGATATGTATAAAACACATGGATTTTAAGGCTTGAAGCCCAACAGCACTCAGGGGCGACAGTTCCTAGCCGTCATTATAATTATGTCTTCTACGAGGGGGTAACCCACGCCTAGGATTTATGACTGAATGAATGAACCTTTTTCTTATTAAAATAATGAAAGAGAAAATAAAATAAAGTAAAGCTCAACCAATACCCAAGATGCGGAATTTCTCCACGTGTTCATCAATATGCCTCCTAGGCAGGGGTAGCCCACACCTAGGAAGGCTTCAACCGCAAAGGCCTTCAACTAACATCCTAGCGGCAAAGTTTATAAGCATGCTTGTTAATACGTCTCCTAGACGGGGGTAACTCACGTCTATGAAGGCTTCAGTCATGAAAGCATTTAATTAACACCCATGAAGTAATATTTGTATGCGTGTTTTTCAAAATACCTCCTAGACAGGGATAGCCCACGCCTAGGAAGGATTTAGCCACTAAGGCCTTCTATCAACGTCAAGGAGACAAAGTTCCTCAACATATTTGCCTACTTGCCTCCTAGACAGGGGTAATCCACTTCTAGGATGGATGGGTTCGGGCTCCAACCATGCCTAGGAGAAATTATTTATAGGCGTGGAAAGGAAGTTGCTTCCTAGGAGGGTGTAACCTACGCCTAGGATGGAGGGGCACAATCAAACCATTTTCTGAATATTTTATTCTAAAAAAGAAAAATGGAGGAAATAATTATTAAATTATTTTCTAAAATATCAGATAAATGGAAGACAAAGTTCTCAAAATATAGAGTATTATGTAATGCACAATTGTATAAATTTATGTCTGATGATAACAAAAATTATGAATAAAGTCGTAATATGGTATATCAATTCCTTAAAAATTATGGAATTTTAAATTATAATTGTTAGTGTTTGTGCCCTAAAGACAACACTATGATATTTTAGTTTAAGACATTTGGATTATTAATATTTATGTTCTATCGATTATTCTTTTTATAATTTATAAATTCTTAATTTACTGCGATATAAATGTTAGATTAGTAAATGTCCTTAAAATATGATATGCAATTCTATATCTCTAAGTACATGACTTAGAAATGAGATTATGAGAATAGTATCAATATTCCTAAAGGTCCCTAGTCGAGTATTATTATTAAGGGACAATAATAATACATTAAGACCGGTGTGTTTGTTGACGGATGATTACATCTCATTGACCATAGGTATAGTGATACTAAAGTAAAAAACACAGGCAGATGTATATGTACATGGTGTTGGACATACCCGATGTGAGATTCTACATGTCTGTTGTGTCATAAGTAATTCTCACAGTGATAATGATGTAATGGTCCTTAGGCCTGAACTCATTATATTTTTTTACAAGAATTAATATACATTGATTCCATTAAAAGTTATCCTTGATCGGGTAATAATAAAAGTGGACATTGGGTATATTATGAATTGTATGAGAAATATGAATGATCAAGATGGGATTTAACCCTCCTCTTTTAGGAGTGATATTATTGGCCTCTTGTGTGAGCTAGACTATGAAATGCGTGGCCACGCTCAAATGTTGATTTGATATGATAGTCTACTCATTGATCAAGGAAACATGGATTAAACATTGATGAGGATGACACATAACATGCCTCTAGTTAATCTATAATATGTGGTTAAAACAATTATATTACATTGTACATTATTCACGAAAGGTTTAATCGATCAGCGATTCAATTATTATTACTTGGGTAGCAATGATGTATTATTAGATGCCGCTCATTGTTTACGATTTTAAATTAGATTTAAAATTCGTTTCCAACGTAATAATAACCTATAGGGTCACACACAAAGAATGCTTGAAGGATTTAATTTAAATTGGATTTCAATTATATTAAAGTAATTCAAATTATTTATAATATTATTTAAGTATGACTTAATTAATTAGATAAATATTGATATTCGAATTTACTAATATTAATTATGAAATTAATTTGTTAAATAATTAAGTGTGACTTAATTATTATACAAATATGAATTTCGAATTAATAATAACTCCTAATTAATTAAGAGTTATAAATTTTTTTCTACTCTCTATATAATATCTCTTGTGGCTGATTTTAAGTGCAAGACTTTTACTAAAACCCTAGCCACCAAGAGAGAAGATGGAGAGAGTAAGAAGAAATGAGTTTGTGCTAGTACACATCCAATCCTTGAGTTCAAGCATTCGTGTGGATACCGATAGAGCGTAGATCGCGAGAGCGGGATGTGTGGTGATTGAACAATCTTTGGATCTCCATTATTCAACCAACTTGTAAAGCTTCTTAAGGTAAATAATCTGATCTACGAATTAAATATATATTTTTCACATAGATCCTGCGGTGGGTTTCAAAAATTCTGGTTTTTCAAGTTTTTAATTGGTGTTTCCGTTGCGTTTATGTGCTCGAAACCCTTCAATAATTAATTGGGAAAACTATTTGAAAGTAATTTTTATAATTTTCAATCCAGTTAGTTAGATTATGCATGATTGTACAAAATTAAATATGTTCGCTGAATATGAAAATTATGACATGGGTTCATAAAAAAAATAGGTCTGACCACGCCTAAGAGACATAATTTCTAGGCCTGGTTAGAGCATTGACTCCTAGGCGGGGGTTACCCACGCCTAGGAAGAAGTTGAAGTTATGGACCACAAACCACGTCTAGGAGACATAATTCTTAGGCATGGTTAAAACATTGCCTCATAGGCAGGGGTTACCATGCTAGGAAGAAGTTGAAGCTATAGAGCACAAATCACGTCTAGGAGACATAATTCTTACGCCTGGTTAGAATCTTGTCTCCTAGGTGAGGATTACCTATGTCTAAGAAGTAAGAGCCCATGAAGCCTATTTTTTGGTTATCTAAAAATAGAGAAATAGTTTAAAAAAACCCAAAAAATATGAAAAATGGAGGGGAAAATATTAAAAATTCAGGAAAATTAGGAAATATTTTATGAAATTATTTCTTATACCTAGTTGAAATAAAATTTTAGGAAAAACACATGTTGGTAAAAAAAATTCCTAAAATGTTAGGAAAAATACCTGTTGGTACGAAAAAATTCTTAAATGTTAGAAAAATACTTGTTGGCACGTAAAAATTCCTAAAATGTTAGGAAAAATACCCGTTGATACGAAAAAAATTCTAAAATATTAGGAAAAATACATGTTGGTACGAAAAAATTCCTAAAATGTTAGGAAAAAATGCCTATTGGTACGAAAAAAATCCTAAAATGTTAGAAAAATACATGTTATGAAAAAAATTCCTAAAATATAATGAAAAGATGCTTGTTGGTATGAATTTTTTTTCTAAAATATTAGGAAAAAATATATGTTGGTAGAAAAAATCCTAAAATGTTAGGAAAAAGACCCACTGGTACAAAAAATGCCAGTTGATACGAAGAAATTCCTAACATATTAGGAAAAATAATGAAAGAATCATGTTGGCGCAGGAAAATTCTTAAAGTATTAGGAAAAATTGCAAAAAATACTTGGAGACCCGAAAAAGATCCCGAAAATTAAGGGAAAATACCAGAAAATTTCTAAAAATAGAAATATGTACAAAAATATATACAGAAAATTGTAGAAATTTTCCTAAAAATATATATTGAAATCTCAAATAAGGCAAATCGTTGTAACTGTGTAGGTTGCTCCACACTTTCCGCTAAAAATGATACCCACGAAGGGCCGAAAATACCTTGAGTCGCAAGAAGACCATTAGTAACTTCCACGAAAGCTCGAGTAATTTTCTCGAAAGTTGGGGGGCAAATGATATGGGCCAAAAATGAGCCTAGAAATATAATTAATGTTGTATTAATTAGACCTAATATGATCCAATGTTGGGGGGCAAATGATATGGGCCCAATTAATGAGGCCCGAAACCCTGATTATTTATTAATTTTGCAATTAATAAATAAGATAAAATAACATCTTATTAAAGGTATCAAATGAAGAATACAACTTTATGAAAAGTAGCCTACAAGGCACCTAAACCAACAAATAATCTGCTAATGTCCAATCAAAGACGGAGGCTTGCTCACCAAGTCTCCTAATTCTGGTCCAATACATGGACATCTGACATCTATATAAAGGGTCTCACCCATCCATTAAGAACTACGTATTAGATTGATTCTCACAACACATAGAGATACGTAGGCATTTTATGAGGGCGTATTTAAGCTATGAAACACAAGTGCAACCAATAAAGGGCTTGAGTTCACGAACCCTAACATTAAATAAGCGTAATAAATATAACCTAGTTTTCTATCCAAAACAGAAACCTAAATTAACATATGATAGGTAAGATTTGTGGTTTTGGTTTTTTGATTATATTGGCGAATTTACAATAAAGTTGTTACCATTGATTTGTAGGAGAGTGTAGTACTCTTGATGTAGATTTTGGAGGAGTTTATGGGTCATAAAGTTGTTTGGGAAGGTCAATAACTTTCCATGGCGGACGTGTCGATTGTGCCTTTTGACTACTACAATATTGATAGGTAAAAGTGTTAATATTGATATCAAATTCCCTTGGTGTCGTATCTATAACGAAGGATGCAATTCATGTGTTATTTGATTGTGTGTTTGCAAAGATGGTATGCGAATCAGATGGCCTGACATTTTTTTTAGGTAATACATAATGACATGGTAGTTGTTATCTTCCAACTATTGCTAAAGAATGATACAAGGGAGCAAATTGTACCACTGCCATTATTTTATTGGAATATTTGAAATCGTGGGAATAAATAGGTTTGGGATGTTGGGTTAGACATACATGTACTATGACAAGACTAAGTCAAATTGACAACCCTAAGTAAGTTACATGGTAATATATGTTTGCATTGTGTATTGTAACACTTAAGTCTGTAAAAATGTAAATAGACTAGACTGGAGTATTTTTCTGTAAACAGTCTCAAGCCTAAGAATAAGCTCTGGAAGAAGATCATGAAGATCATGTCTCAGAGAAAGTATGAAGAAGCTTGTAGTTGAATAAATCTATTCTGTGAAAAACATTTTAAGTCAATAAGTCTACAAGTCACAAATTTTGTGTTATAGAGAAGTCATTCGAGAACTCCAGAATGACTTATCAAGAAGTCAAGAAAAGCTACTAGAGAACTTAGAGATATCGACAAGCTAAATTGAAGACATAAGGAATGGAGATATCGACAAGTCATTTCTTCACTAGAGAACTCTGAGTTATCGACAAGTTAGTATCACTAGAGATCTCTGAGATATCGATAAGTCTAATTATCACTAGAGATCTTTGAGATATCAATAAGCAAATATGTCACTAGAGAACTCAGAGATATCAATAAGCCAAAGTGAAGACATGAAGATAAGAGATCTCGACAAGCCAAATTCTCTTATAGAAAACTCAAAGACTTCGATAAGTCAAAACAACTATAGAGTGGTGAGAGATCTCGATAAGCCAATATACTTATCGAGATGTCGATTTCTCTATATACCAAACTGGAGATCTCGAGATAAAACTCAAAGTGCAAAGTGCAGACCAGTTAAATATCCAAAATTATCAATCAACAAACAATCCAATCAGTTGGATTGACAGGTCTACAAAAGCAGCTTGAAGAGTACAAGATCAAAGGCCAAGATTAACTAGCAAAGTAAAAGTCACAGGCGTGCAAGATTAGCAAAGATACACTAAGCCAGAAATAGAAATATTTGGTTATCCAGAAATAGGGTTTAGTTCATGCTATTGCATACTGTGTAATAACCAGTGTTTACTATTCTATAAAGTAAACACTGGATGCTTTATTTTAGTAGTAACAATTTAGATCAGAAATCTAGTATTCTCTCAAGGAAGAAGCTAAGCTCTTTATCAACAAAGAGCCTAGAAATTTTGTAGCAAAACATTCTTAATTTTAATATAAAATTAAGTAAGTTTTGAAAGATCCGTGTTCACTATTTTTTTCTGTTTAAATTCAGTATTAACACATATCACTATAAGGTTTTAATTTACTTTGTTCATCACCATAAACACTTCAAGAAAAGCAGAAAAATATAAGATACACATTCACTCCCCGTGTGTGTGATTTATTATCTAACAAGTGATATCAGAGCAAAATCTGAAAGTAAACAGATTCAAGATCTTGGAAGAATGACTACACAGAAAATCAGTAGCATCAAAATCCCCACTTTTGATAAGACTAACTACACTCTATGGAAGAAGAAAATGTTGTTATTTATCAGGATGGCCAATCCATTATACATTTAGATTCTCGAGAATGGGCATTTCACTCCTATGGTAAGAGTTGAGGAATCTACAGATGGAGACATGGTCATTCCAGCTCATTATGCTCCTAGAGATCCTTCAGTATACACTGAGTCTGAGAAAGAAAAAGTCTCCCTGGATAATGATTTGTAGTTGATCTTGATAGGGTCACTTGACAATGTTATGTACAATAACATTGTCAACTGTGACACTACTAAAAAAATCTGGGAGAAGATAGAGATACTTTGTGAAGTAACTGAGGAAGTTAGGTCAAATAAAAGAAGGATACTGATTTCACAGTATGAGGGTTTTATGGCTAAGCCAAAGGAAAGCATTACTGATATGTTTGAAAGGTTTAACAAGCTGATTAATGACTTGCAGCTGCATGATAAATATTATGAAGGTGAAGAAGTGGACCTGAAGTTTTTTCTCACACTCCCTGACCATTTGGAACAGAAAATTTCAGCAATCAGAGAAGGGAGAGACTTGAGCAGATTGACTTTGGAAGTTTTATATGGAATTTTAAAAATATATGAATTGGAAATGATTCAAAGAAAATCATGAAGAGCTGGTCAAGGGCATGTTGTAGATGATTCAAGTGATGTTATTGTTAATGAAAGCCAGATCTCTAATGATGAGCCAAAATTCCAGACTTCAAGTGTCTCAACTAGTGAGCAAAGAAACAAAGATTCACAAGAATAAGTCATACTGGAATTAGAAGAAGATGAGTTCTACATCCTGGATGAACTTGATGAGCTAGATCAGTCAATGGCCTATATGGAAAGAAAGTTCTCTAATATTAGAGTAAAGAAGCCAATATTCTTCAAGGGAAAAGGACAATCTTTCAACAAAGACATCAGCTGGAAAGGAAAAGGGAAGTACACACCTGATAGCAAAAATGACTACAAAACTGGATCTGTTGATAGATCAAAAATAAGGTGTTATAACTGTGATGAGCTAGGCCATTTTGCTACAGAATACAGGAAACCCAAGAAAGCAAAGAAAGACAAAGCTTATCTTGAACTGGAAGCAAAGTATGAAGCTCTTCTGAAGAAACAGCAAAGCAAAGCCGATATTGCAGAGGGAAAGAGTTTGGATGATTCTGATAATGATGAAGACGAGGAAGTTGGAAATTATGCATTTATGGTCTTGGAGCAAGGAGAGTCATCCTCATAAAAAACAAAGGTACCAACTCATTCCACCATTGATTTAAATATGAGTCAATATAAGGAAACTGTTGAAAGGATGAGCACAGAAATATTTCACATTCATATAAGTATGGATGCTGCTAATGAAGAGGTTAGCAGACTGACAAAGATAAATGAGAAGCTTGAAAATGAGAAACAAGAAACTGAGTTGTTGTTGGTAGAGCTTGAAGCTGTGAAACAAGAAAATGCATATCTAAAAAACAAACTTAAGTGTGCAAATGAGATTGAAGCGGTGTTAAGGGAGAAGCTAAAAAAGAATGAAGTCAAGTTGAAATCTTTCAGAAATGCATATGAGTTGGTTGGACAATACCATAAGAAGAACAAACCATGTGCTAATATTGTTATTGGTCTTGATTATGATGCCTTGAACAACAAGAAGAAAGTTGTAGGTGAAAAAGGAAAAGCAAATGAAAAAAGATGTTCCAGTTATGCTGAAAAAGGTTGGTTCACCTATGTTTAAAGCATGTGAAGTAGATTTTAGTGAAGAAGAGTTGATCATAAAGCAAGAAATAGCTAATGAAGACAATGAGAAGAAGAATACAGAAACAACTCCAACTTCCAAAGATGAAAAGAAGCCCATGGTCAACCAAGATTCCAAGACACCTGTCAAGGAAGTAAAAACTGAAGATGCAAAAAAGAAGAAGAAGAATAGAAATGGGAAGATTGGGATAAGCAAAAGCAACAATTTTTATTATGTTGCAGATGCTCCAAGGAAGAAATATAAAAAGTGTGGCTCTGTGAATCACCAAACTTACCTTTGTAAACAGGTTGTTAGAAAGCCAGTTGAAGGAGCCTGCAAGTATAATGAAGCCAAGGCAAATGATCCCTATTCATTTTATGATAAGTTTGACTGCATTCCCTGTAACTTAAAAGTAATGAAAAGTTGCCACAAGCTGAGAGTAGATCTCAAAGAAGTCAGCATTAGATCTACAGCTGCAAGGGAAAATGCACAAACATCTATGAATGTTATTCTTTCTGAGACTTCTAAATCTACTTTTGCGAAATCAGTTAACAAGAAGAAAGTACCCAACAATATTTGGGTTGCTAAACACACTTAAACTCATTGTGTGCAGGGCAAAATGAAGAAAGTCATATGGATCATAGACAATGGATGCTCCAGGCATATGACATGTGATAAGGTCCTGCTATCACAATTTAAGGAGAAAGCTAGCCCTTTGGTAACCTTTGGAGACAACAACAAAGGATTCATAATGGGATATGGCAAGATTATTTCTGGAAATATTATCATTGATGATGTGGCATTGGTAGTTGGTCTTGAAGTAAATCTTCTCAGTGTCATCCAGTTTACAGATAAAGGTTTTAAAGTTCTATTTGACAAAGAAGAACGTGTCTTCATCAGCAAGAAAACCAATGAAGTTGCTCTAAAAGGAGAAAGGAAAGGAAGCTTGTTTGTTGCAGACTTGGACTCAACAAATGAGGATGGAATTTATTGCTTCTACACCAAGGCATCCATAGAGCAAAGCAAGTTATGGCATAAGAAACTTTCACAACTAAACTACAAGGCAATCAACACTCTGGTCAAGAAAGAGTTGGTGAGAGATATGCCAAAATTAAAGTTTGCTCAAATTGAAGTTTGTGAATCCTGTCAGAAAGGAAAAATGAAAAGATCAAGTCACAAGTAAAAACTGTGAATTCCATAAGTGCACTATTACAACTTATTCACATGGACTTGTTTGAGCCAGTAAATGTCTTATCAATTTCAAGAAACAAATATGCACTTGTGATGGTGGATGATTTCTCAAGATTTATTTGGGTATAATTTATGCACTCTAAAGATGAGACTCCACACATCATAATTGAGCACATAAAGAAGATAGAGAAACAGGCTGAACATCAAAACTGTATAAAGAGATTGAGAAGTGATAATGGGACAGAATTCAGAAATGTAACATTAAGTGAATTCTACCAAAAAAGGCATTGTTCAAGAATTCTCCGCGGCTAGAACACCTCAACGAAATGGGGTAGTTGAGAGAAAGAACAGAACATTAGTAGAAGCTGCAAGGACAATGCCGCAAGATGCCAAACTGCCAACTAGTTTTTGGGAAGAAGCTGTTAATACTACATGCTACACTCAAAATAGATATCTCATTAACAAGATTCATGGCAAATCACCTTACTCAATTATGTCTAAAAGAAAGCCTAATGTAAAGCATCTTCATGTGTTTGGAAGCAAGTGTTAGATTTTAAAAGATAACTTTGAATATGTGGAAAAATTTGACTCAAAGGTTTTTAAAGCAATTTTTTCGGGATATTCATTGGAGAGAACTGCCTACAAGGTCTATGTAATTGATCAAAAGAAAATTATGGAGAACACAAATGTAACTTTTGATGATGACAAATGTCCAGACTTGGAATGTCTTGATGATAATGAAGCTGAAGCCCTTGCATTTGAAAATCTCAACACTGACAATGATTCTGATGAAGAGGCTGAAGTCAATGCACAACACATGATGAATGAATAGACTATTGAACAGGAAAATCATGAAAATAGAAGCTCATCTCATACAACTGAGTTTGACAGCACAAACTTAGGGGAAGAAAGATCTACTAGTCATACCAATAATGAAGAAAATGATGAAGGCACCAGTCAACAAACTCAAATCAGAAAATGGGACAGGAGTCACAATCTAAATGTAATAATTGTTGATCCCAATACTGGTGTAAGGACTAGAAGTGCAACTACTAATGAATGCCTACATGCATGCTTTCTGTCTCAAGTAGAGCCTAAGAAAACTGAAAAAGCTCTAATGGATCCTGATTGGATATCTGCCATACAAGAAGAGCTTAATCAGTTTGAAAGAAACAAAGTTTGGGGGTTACTGTACCAAAGAATAGAAGTGTAATTGGAACAAAATGGGTATTCAGGAACAAGATGGATGAAAATGGTATAGTTACCAGAAACAAGGTAAAGTTGGTTGCAAAAGGCTATTCACAAGAAGGGGGAATTGATTATGATGAAACTTTTGCTCCAGTTATAAGACTTGAAGCAATAAGGATTTTTCTAGCATTTGCTGCACATTCAAATTTCAAATTATATCAAATGGATGTCAAGAGTTCCTTGCTAAATAGTGAGTTAGAAGAAGAAGTTTATGTGCAACAATCACCTCAGGTTGAAGATCCAGAATTTCCAGATTTTGTGTACAAGCTACTTAAAGCTCTATATGGACTAAAGCAGGCACCTAGAGCTTGGTATGATACATTGTCAGAATTCTTACTTAAACATGGTTTTACTAGAGGTACTATAGACAAAACTCTCTTCTACAAGAAGCATGGTGATGATATGATCCTAGTTCAGATTTATGTAGATGACATTTTCTTTGGTTCTATAAATGAAAAACGTTGCCAAAGATTCTCTAAGCTTATACAGAGTGAATATGAAATGAGTATGATGGGGGATTTAAGTTACTTTCTTGGACTTTATGTCAGTGAAAGAAATGATGGAATCTTCATCAGCCAAACTAAGTATGTTAAAGATTTATTGAAAAAGTTTGGTATGTTGACTGTTCACCTGCTTCTACACCTATGTCTACAGCAACAAAGTTGGATGAAGATAAAAAGGGCAAGAGTGTGGATATTTTAAGCTATAGAGGAATGATTAGATCATTGCTTTACTTTACTATAAGTAGACCAAACATCATGTTTGCAACATGTCTATGTGCAAGATTTCAAGCCAATCCAAAAGAATCACATTTAATGGTTGTGAAGAGAATTTTCAGGTATTTGAAGGGGACTCCTAACTTGGGATTATGGTATCCTAAGGGAACTGGTTTTGAAGCTGTTGGATACACAGATGCAGATTTTGCAAGATGCAGGGTTGACAGAAAAAGTACCAGTGGAAGCTGTCAGTTTCTTTGACAAAGACTTGTATCCTGGCATAGCAAGAAATAACAATCTGTGTCAACTTCCATAGCTGAAGCATAATACATAGTTGCTGGAAGATACTGTACACAAGTGCTTTGGATTAGAAATCAGTTAATGGACTATGGCCTAATGTTACACAAAATCCCAATTATATGTGACAATACTAGTGTTATATCTATTGTGGCTAACCCGGTTAATCATTCTAGAACAAAGCACATTGATGTTAGGTACCATTTTATTAGAGAACATGCTGCAAATGGTACCATTGAGCTCATTTTTGTTCCGTCAGAAAAACAATTAGCTGATATTTTTACTAAACTTTTGGATGAAGCAACTTTCACTAGACTAGTAGGTGAAATTGGTATGTTAAATTCTTCATCATAAGGCAAGAACTCAGCTAATATTCTGCAGCAGATTAATTTCTGGTAAATCAAAATTAATTTAATTTTATTAGAAATTAACTGAAATGTGAATTATAAATATTTCAGAAATCTCTGCACATTTATTTTCCAAGATTTCAAAATTCATCTTAGAATTTTTCAATTCTAAGAAAACTTGTTGATTTAAATTTTCAATATGTAAAATTAACACAAGACAGAATCAAAGTGATCAAGAGCATAAAGAGAACTGAGTTCTCGATAAGTCTAATTGACTTAACGACAAGTCATTTTAAGACTTCTCGAGTGAGTTCTCGACAAGTCAAGTTTATGACTTCTCAAAAAGTTTTATTATGACTTATCGATAAGTCATTGTAGAGTTCTTTAAGTGATAATTCACAAGGTTCTCTACAAGTGTATTTAGACTTATAAATAACTCAAAATTGGAATAATTTAATTCAATAAATTATTTTGGTAAATTGCTCTTGATAAATTCATTCTAAATTTATTTGAATTTATTCAAATAAAAATTGGAAATAATTAAGTCCATTTTAGGACAAACTGAGTATTTATTTGACATTTCGATAAGTTATTTTTAGTTCTCTAAAAGAGTTAATTAAAATGACTTCTCGATATGAAATTCCTTTTTCAAAATGACTTCTCGATAAGTATAATCCAAACGTCTATTTTTGAGTCCTCAATAAGTCATTTGTTTTTACTATAAATACTCAGACATCTCAATACATATATACTTACGCCTTCGAGAACTCTAAGTGACCTAGCCTTTTCAATTCAAAACCGATTAATCTCTCATTTCGAATCCTTTCTCTCTAATTTCTTTTACTTATTAATCTTCACACCCATAACAATGGCAACAAACATTATTGTACCCTTCATTCCAAAGGAGACCAATTTCCTTGTATTCTTAGATGCTAATCAGGCTCCTGAAGCTTTCAAGAGCGTTGTTAAGTTCTTATATGAGACTTAAGTTGTTGGAGCTCTTACTGCTAACCAGGTTCTTTATCTGGATGTACTGGGTGATTTCTGGAACACAGCTGTAGCTAGGGCAGTTGTGCATGAAGACCAATCTTCAAGCCTGGTTGTTAACTGTCAAATCAAAGGAAAACAGGTTGAGATAACTGAAGCTAATTTGAACCTGGTCTTGAACATTCCAACTGACAAGGTAATAAGGATCCCAACTCATGATGAGCTGTTTGAATTTCTGGACTTCATCAACTACTCTGAGAAGATTAACTTGGCCAGCTTGAACAAGAAAAATCTGAGAAGGGATTGGTATTTTCTGTTTGATTCTGAAATAAGAGCTTTCACATGCAGGAAATCAGGATTTGACAACATTTCTAGTGTTGTCTAGAAGTTGGTCTACTCAATGGCTCACAATAAATAGATTAATGTAGGACACTACATTCTGGAGGAACTGAGCACCAGGCTCATCATGTCATTCACTTCAAGAGGTAAAGAAATTTTCCTTCCTAGATTCATTATGTTTCCTTTAAATCATAAAGTGAATGACATACATATGCTTGAAGGTGTAGATAGGTCACTAATAGACAATTGTAAGCAAGTATCCAAAATTCTGTTTGGATCACATACTACTAAAAATAAGGTACATGTGGGTCTTAAGTTAACATCTTTCATGATTGAAAGATTTAAAATCTATCCTTACCCTATGCCTGACATGAGAACCAATGTAAGTCAAACTAGTGCAACAATGGTTCCTGAGCCTGTGGAAGCACAAACACATGCACACCCACATGAACCTACCTATTTGAGCCTACTTCTTCAAAACCATTAATAGCTAGGAAACCAACCACTTCATCCTCTCAAAAGATTGAAGTGAGTAAAAAGAAGAGAAAGGAGATAACCCTTACTGTAATGAATGAGAGTGGTAAGGATCGAATACAACCTGAGTCATCCTTGGTCAGAAAAATAAAGAAGGCTAAGAAAACTGAGCTGACCACTCAAGCCACCTCTGTATCCTCCCAAAAGGATGCAGTTGTACAAATGGGGTCAAAACAGATTCTAGAGACATCCTCTCAAAAGGGTGTTTCTATTGAAAAGAGCATTCTTCCCAATACATCTTGTAATGAGTCTGCACCTGCACTAGATCAAATTCTAGTGTATGAAAGAAGAAATAAGGATGGCACACATAGTGAGAGCACATCTATTGAAGGTCCCTCATTCATTCAGGGGGAGCTGCCAACACTCACTCATGATCAAACTCTACTTATCTCTCAAATTTCTTCTTCTCATAGTGTACTTGAATCTAATTCTCAAGTACAACCCCATTCAAGTGATTTGGTTCAAGAAACCTTGCTCACCACCCAGACACCTCATTTAGATGGTGAGAGGCTACTAGTTGGGGTAGACCTTGATGACACCATCAAAACCATGGGGGATTCATCAGTTTTTACTGAAGACCCCATGGAGATCATAAATGCACCTTCATGTGCAAATCAGTCTTCATAAACTGTTAGGTTTGAGGATAGTACTCCTGAGTGGGAGCTATCTAAATCCTCTCCAATTCAATTAGAGGTTCCTGTTCCAGGAACAACTCCCCTCAAAACCCAGCTGAAATTGCATTAGCAATTAATGCTAGGAGTACAATTGCCAATGATCCTGTCATAGAGGAGGCAAGTGTAGCACATTTAAGTGACAGTGTGGTGCAAGACACACAAGAGTTTAAGGCTATTGCAAATGACAGTAGCACAGTTAAATCCCCTCCAATTCAAATGGAGGTCCCCAATGTTGAGTGGCATTTATGACACTTTATTATGCTCTAATAAGCTTTGATGTGATGCATTTGTACTCAAGTTATTAAGTGTTTTAATGTGTTTTCTAGTGTTTTTGCATTTCAGGCATTATCTAGGTAATCAAGTGAATTAGCATTGTTTTGGTGCTAATTTGGTGTCAAGGTGGTGTTGGAATAAAAGCTCGTAGAAAGCCGGCTCGAAGTAGCAAGGAAAAAGATGAAATCTGAGTTTTTTCCAGAAGGACGGTGCTCCCGTGCTGTGATAGCGCGCGGCCGCGCTAGGATTCCAGAATGACAGCGCGCCCGCGCTATGATAGCGCGCGCCCGCGCCGGTGCGAAAGTTTTGAATCCTGATTTCAATGTAATTCTAATTGGGAGACTTCCAGATTGATTAGGGCTACTATATATATTCAAATAAGAACGTTTTTATGAGAGAGACGTACCAGAGCGTAAGAAGAGCCGTAAGAAGACTGTATTAGCACGATTTAACGAAGATGAAGAAGATCTTGTTTTTACTTGTGAATCTTTGTTTTAAGTTGTAACTTGGATGCTAGTTTTCTTACTTGTAAACCTTTACTCTTGTTTCGTACTTGGTTCTATTATTTAATTATTAATACTACGTTTGTTATACCATGATTTCATCGGAACCCACATTGATGATGAGTCCAATTATGGGGTAATCATTATAATGGGGTTCTAGCGGATTTAATTATTGATTTTTTTAGTTAAATTATTTCGATGCCTTGGTGTGTGGTGATTGTATGATAACCTAGTATTGGTTGTGCTTATTCGTCTTATAAGAGTCACGAACTTGTAAGATAGCGTGTTAATTCTTAATGAAGCGACAGTGAATTTAGGGATTTAGAACTTGCCATGCTATCATAGGTTCATGTGTTATTATTATGCATGATTTGTAGGTAATTTTACCCATCTTACTTGCCCTATGTAATCAAGATAGATAACTTGTGCTTAAACCGTTATGTTGTCAAATTCTATAAACATATAGGGTCTCAATATAATTGGTGTCTATTCAGCTTCTATCTCTTTTATGGATGTCTGGTAGTATGGTACTCGTGCAACGAAAGTTGGCGTTTATCACTTTCGTGTTGTCTTATTAGTGTCATCACCATTGCATGCTAAGGTTAAGAACAATAAGGCTTTTGAATGAAGTATTTAATGAAGTTAGAATCCTATGTTTATCATATATATTAATTCAACCAATCTTATTCTCTTAGTTATAATTGTTAGCTTAATTCTTAGTTATAAACAACCCAAATTCTTATCGTCTTAATATTGAATAATAACCATACATTGTTTCTTAAGTGCATGAATTATATAGTTAACCAACGCCAGTCTCTATGGGAACGAACTAGAAAAGATTCTATATTACTTGCGAACGTGTATACTTGCGTGAATTATTAGCGCATGTTTAGCGATAATAAGTTTTTGGCGCCACTGCCGGGGACTGCAATGTTAATTTATAGTTCATGTACTTTCCATCAGTGGTCGTTAAAGTTCATTGACTCAGACATTATTACTTATTTGTTTCCTTGTCTTATTTCAGGTACTCTAGTGAGGGTGTATGCATACACGTTCACGTACTCATAAGAGAACACTGGATAAAGCCGAGAAAGAACTTGTGGTGGTTCGAAGGGAAGTTTTGAGGAAGAAAAGAAGGTAGAAGAAGAAGAGAAAGTCGAAGAACCAGTTTTAGTAAAGATGGGAGATCAAGCAGAAAATTTTAAGGCTTTGATGGACTATTCTCAGCCTAAAATTAATGACATTCAGTCGAGCATCATCAGGCTAGCCATCAGGGCTAACACTTTTGAGATCAAGTCAAGCACGATTCAGATGATACAGAACTCAGTTCAGTTTGGGGGTTCTCCTACTGAAGACCCCAACATGCACATCAGGGATTTCATCGAGATCTGCGATACGTTCAAATTCATTGATGTGACTGAAGATGCTATCAAGCTGCGACTCTTCCCATTCCCTCTGAGGGACAAAGCTAAGTGTTGGTTACATTCTCCACCAGCAGGGTCTATCACCACTTGGGAAGATCTTGCTCAAAAGTTTCTCACTAAATTCTTCCCTATGGTGAAGACTGTTACAATCAGGAATGCTCTTACTCAGTTTGCTCATCAAACTGGAGAATCTCTGTATGAGGCTTGGGATCAATATAAGGAGATGCTAAGGAAGTGCCCACACCATGGTATGCCTGATTGGATAATTATTAATAGTTTCTATAATGGATTGGGTGCTACTTCTAGACCCATGTTTGATGCAACATCAGGAGGAGCCTTGTGGGCTAAAAGCTATAATGAAGCTTATGAACTTATTGAACTGATGGCTGCTAATGAGTACCAGAATCCTTCACAGAGACTGACTCAGGGAAAGGTAGCAGGAATTCTGGATTTGGATGCAATAACTGTTATAGCTGCCCAACTTAAGGCTTTGACGATGAAGTGGACACTTTGGCTAATTATGGAGTTAATCAAATCGCTAGTGTCTGTGAGCTTTGTGCTGGTGCCCATGAGACTGATCAGTGCACAATTTCTAGTGAATCAGCTTAGTTTGTGAGCAACTTTCAGTATTCGCAGTAACCTGTGCCAACCACTTATCATCCCAACAACCGCAATCATCCTAATTTTAGTTGGAGCAACACTCAGAATATAGTCAACAGCCTTATTAGTAGTATCCAGCTAAGCAATACAACCCCCTAGTTTTCATCAACCACAATATGCACCAAGACAACAACTCCAGCTGTAATAAGCCAATAAAAAATCTGAATTAGAGGAGTTGAAACTTATGTGCAAGAGTCAAGCCATTTCTATCAAGACCTGGGAAAATTAAATTGGGAAAATTGCCAATGTTTTGCTTAATCGTCATCCCGGTACACTACCTAGTGACACTGAAGTGCCAGGAAAGAGGGAAGCTAAGGAGCAGGTAAAGGCAATCACTTTAAGGTCTGGAAAGATCGCGAATCCCGAACAAACTCAAGTGTTGACTGAAGAAGCAGAGGCTGAGAAAGAAGTAGAGCAGCAAGAAGTAGAAGTGGAACCAATGAAGACTACTGTTGAGCACACTCCTCCTGAGGGTAATACAGGGGAGAAACAAATCTATCCTCCACCGCCTTTTCCTAAGCGGTTGCAGAAGAAAAAGCTGGACAAGCAATTTGAGAAGTTTCTGGAGGTGTTCAAGAAACTTCATATCAACATACCTTTTTCTGAGGCTCTTGAGCAGATTCCTAGTTATGCAAAGTTAATGAAAGGTATTCTCTCTTGAAAAGTGAAGCTAGATAATTTGGAGACAGTCGCTCTTACGGAGGAATGCAGTGTTGTGTTGCAACAAAAGTTGCCTCCGAAATTTAAAGATCCGGGAAGCTTCACTATTCCATGTACTATTGGATAAGTGTCTTTTGACATATGCTTATGTGACTTGGGAGCTAGCATTAATCTAATGCCATTATCAATCTTCAAGCAGTTGGACTTACCTAATCCAAAATTGACTTATATGACCTTGCAGTTAGCCGAACGTTCTATTACATATCCGCGAGATATTGTGGAGGATGTCTTGGTCAAGGTTGATAAACTCATCTTCCCTTCTAATTTCGTAATTCTTGATTTCGAGGAGGATAAGAAGATTCTCATAATCTTGGGAAGACCTTTTTTGGTGACTGGCCGAACCTTGATACATGTATAGAAGGGTGAGCTCACAATGCGAGTGCTAGATCAAGATGTAACTTTTAATGTGTTCAATGCTATGAAGTTTCCTATGGAAAATGAGGAATGCCTAAAAGTGGAGTTGGTTGATTCTGTGGTTACTTCAGAACTTGATCAATTGCTAAGGTCCGATGCCTTAGAGAAAGCCTTATTGAGAAATTCAGATAGTGAAGATGACGAAGGTGAAGAACAATTGTAGTATTTGAATGCTTCTCCCTGGAAGAGAAAGATAGATATGCCTTTTGAATCTCTTGGAATGGAGGAATTGAACAAAGCTCCTAAATGCCTCAAGCCATCTATTGAGGAAGCTCCCACTCTTGAGCTTAAGCCTTTACCTGAGCATTTAAGGTATGCATTTTTAGGTGATGCATCTACTTTGCATGTTATTATTGCATCTGACCTTTCAGGTAGTGATGAGGAAAAGCTTCTGAGGATTCTGAGAGAGTTCAAATTAGCAATTGGTTGGACTATAGCAGATATAAAGGAAATCAGCCCTTCTTATTGCATGTATAAAATTCTGCTAGAGGGAGGTAGCAAGCCTATGGTCGAGCAGCAAAGAAGACTTAATCCAATCATGAAGGAAGTAGTGAATAAGGAAATTCTCAAGTGGCTAGATGCAGGAATTATCTATCCTATTTTTGACAGTTCATGGGTGAGCCCAGTTCAGTGTGTGCCAAAGAAAGGTGGTATCACTGTGGTAGCAAATGAGAAGAATGAGCTTATTCCGATACGAACAGTCACGGAGTGGAGAGTTTGCATGGATTATAGGAAGCTGAACAAGGCTACAAGGAAGGATCACTTCCCTCTTCCCTTCATTGATTAGATGCTTGATAGATTAGTTGGGCATAATTACTATTATCTTCTGGATGGCTATTCAGATTACAATCAGATTTGTATCGCTCCAGAAGATCAGGAGAAAAATACCTTCACTTGTCCATTTGGTACTTTCGCTTTCAGACAAGTTTCTTTTGGTCTATATGGTGCACCAGCCACATTTCAGAGATGTATGATGGCCATCTTTTCTGATATAATTGGCCATAATATGGAGGTGTTCATGGACGACTTCTCTATATTTGGCGATTCTTTTGATGAATGCTTGCAAAATCTTGGACACATTCTCAAAAGGTGTGTTGAGACCAATCTGGTTCTCAATTGGGAGAAATGTCACTTTATGGTGCGACAGGGCATTATTCTCGGGAACAAGGTTTCTAGTAAGGGTCTAGAGGTGGACAAGGCCAAGGGGGGGGGTTATTGAGAATCTTCCTCCACCTATTTCTGTTAAGGGAATTCACAGTTTTCTTGGTCATGCGGATTTCTATAGGCGTTTCATCAAAGACTTCTCTAAAATTTCAAACCCATTGTGCAGTTTGCTAGAGAAAGATGTTCCTTTCAAGTTTGATGACGAGTGCCTTGCATCTTTTGAGACTTTGAAGAAGAGTTTAATCACAGCACCGGTCATAACTGCACCTGATTGGAATGAACCTTTTGAGAGGATGTGCGATGCAAGTGACTATGCAGTTAGAGTAGTTCTTGGACAGAGGAAGAACAACATATTTCATATGGTCTACTATACTAGTAAGATTCTTAATGGTGCTCAACTGAATTACACTACTACGGAGAAAGAACTTTTGGCTATTATCTATGATTTTGAGAAATTTTGATCTTATCTACTTGGGACTAAGGTGACAGTTTTCACTGATCACGCTGCAATTCTATATCTCGTCTCAAAGAAGGACTCGAAGCCTAGATTGATTAGATGGGTTCTTTTGCTTCAAGAATTTGAACTAGAGATCAAGGACAGAAAGGGGACTGAAAATCAAGTCGTTGATCATCTCTCGCGCTTAGAAAATCCTAATGCTACTTCATTGGATAAGACATTGATAAATAAGTCTTTTCCCAATGAGCAGATGTTTGGAGTGCAAGAAGAAGAACCATGGTTTGCAGACATTGTGAACTACCCGGTGAGTAATATCATGCCTCCCGATTTATCTTATGCTCAACGGAAGAAGTTTCTACATTAAGTGAAGTGGTATATGTGGGATGAGCCGTTTCGTTTTCATCAAGGAGCTGACCAAATCATTAGGAGATGTATTCCTTACAGTGAAACGGGGGAGATCTTGTGAGATTGCCACTCAATGGCTTATGGAGGACATTATGGGGGAGAAAAGACAACAGCTCGTGTTCTTCAAGCAGGATTCTTTTGGCCGACATTATTTAAAGATGCTCACCAGTTCGTCTTGAAATGTGATCAATGTCAACGTGTGGGTAATATGTCCAAAAGGGATGAGATGCCTCTTAATGTGCTTCTCGAGGTTGAAGTCTTCGATGTTTGGGGAATTGACTTTATGGGGCCATTTGTCTCATCTTGTAACAATCAGTATATCTTGTTGGCGGTTGATTATGTGTCGAAATGGGTGGAAGTTAAGGCATTGCCAACGAATGATGCGAAAGTGGTACTTAATTTTCCTCACAAGCAGATATTCACAAGGTTTGGAACTCCAAGAGTCATAATCAGTGATGATGGATCGCATTTTTACAATCGCAAGTTCACTGCTATGATGCGAAGGTATAATGTGAATCATCGCATTGTCACGGCTTATCATCCTCAGACAAATGGTCAATCTGAGGTGTCTAACAGAGAGATCAAGCGTATTTTAGAGAAATTTGTGTGCCCGTCGAGAAAAGATTGGTCTTTGAAGCTTGATGAAGCTGTTTGGGCGTATAGAACAACATATAAGACTCCATTGGGAATGTTACCGTTTCAGTTGGTTTATGGTAAGGGGTTTCATTTGCCTGTGGAGCTCGAGCGTAAGGCATATTGGCCTTTGAAAAAATTGAATCTTGACTTGGATGCGGTTGGAAACAAGAGGATGCTTCAATTGAATGAACTCGACGAGTTTCGAATTCAAGCTTATGAGAACAACAAAATGTACAAGGAGAAAGTCAAGAGGTGGCACGATCGGGGTCTAGTGCTCAAATCATTTGTTTCGGGGCAACAAGTTCTAATGTTCAACTCTCGTCTCCGTCTTTTTCCTGGGAAGTTGAAGTCAAGGTGGTCAGGGCCCTTCATAATTAAAATTGGGTTTCCACATGGAGAGGTGGAAATTTTTGAGGATGATCCGGGCCAGGCATTCAAGGTAAATGGTCAGAGGTTGAAGCATTACTATGGTGACACGGTAAACCGTGAAGTGGTTAGTGCTGTTCTATTGTCCGTTTGAGCTCAAGGTTCTATGTTGAGCTAGCAACATAAAAGAAGTGCTTCTTGGGAGGCAACCCAAGTTTGTTGTACATTAGTAAGTAGAGGAAGCAAAAAGAAAAGAGAAAATCACAAAAAAAATTCAGAAAAAGAAAAAAATTCAGGGCTCACTTCAGAAGCTTGCGGGCCCGCGCTATCCTAGCACGCGCCCGCACTGTCTCAGGGCACGGCCGCGCCGTGTCCCGACTCAGGAAAAAAATAAAAAGGCAATTAAGGGGGGAAAACGGGAATTTTGTTCCAAAATCAATTCCCAACCGAATTTTACTCCCTCACATCCCATAATTCCCTCTCCAAATCAAACCCATTACTCCCACTATTCTCATAATCAAATCCCACTTCTATATATAATTCTCTTTTCACCACCTATATATACATACACCTCATACACAAACTTCTTCACCAATTCATGAATTCTTAAACACAAATTCTCTCTCAAACACAAATCTTATTCTCTTTACTCACTTCCAATGGCACCCAAGAGACAAAGAACACAAATCGATAGCCGCACCACCGATTCATCAAGTGTGAGTGGTGTAAGGCCAGGGTTCTCTACTCCCGAGGCTGAAGCGGAGTATACTAGGCTTCTTTCGAAACCAATCATCAAGGAACGAGGTTTTCTGCCATCAGGATAGGATGGTCAGCTATTGGAGATGATTCTTGAGATGGGCTGGGTTCCCATTTGTGAGGCACCCGCTGTTATGCCCATGAGTCTTATTCGCAAGTTCTATGCGAACGCCAAGGCCGAGAAGAATGGCTTCACGGTGGTTCGAGGGAGGACGGTGGAGTATAGTACAGAGGCTATCAAGACTGCGATTGAGCAGCCCGCGAGGAAGCCCGGGCAGGATACCTGGAATGATAAGACACTAGAGGACTTTGATTTGGATCTTATTGTTGCTACTATGTGCCATCCCGATACTCACTGGAAGATCAAGAGGGGCACGACCGAGTATTCTACGTTCCCGGCTTTCAGAATGAACAGGTTTGCCCGTGCATGGAATGTTTTTATATGTGCTAACATCATGCCATCTTCGCATGTGTATGAGATTACTATGGAGCGTGTACGGCTGTTATGGGGCATTTTTCAGGGCGATTATATAGATTTGGGGATGGTGATTTATCAGGGGATTCTAAAGTTCTTGAGGGGGAGTACTATGGGGTCTATTCTGTATGCGTCCGTGGTGACGAAGCTGTGCGTGGCAGTTGGTGTTCATTGGCCCGCACACGAGCAGTTGCAGATCCCGAGTGCTCCTATTGACAATACTACTTTGGCTACGATGCAAGAATGGGATGGAGACAAGCCCGGTCTGAAGGGGCTTGGTTATACTTTTGACCACCTACCTGGTGGGAGGCCAACTGTTGGGGCCACTCAGGCGAGCAGGACTGCATGGAGATCTCAGCTAGGAGATGAGGCAGGGTCATCGCAGCAGGTAGGGCTGTCAATGGATCGGAAATCCGGTCCAATCCGATCCGATCCGAAGGCTAATGGAGTGGATATGGATCACTTAAAAAAAATCTGATCCGAAAAAAAATCCGATCCGGTTACGATCCGATCCGATAAGTAGCGGATATGGATTTAGGCCGATCTGGTCCGTTAATAATCCGATCTGGATAATTTATTATATTTCAGAAATATATATATATATTTACATATATATAAGAAATTATATATAAAATATATAACATATTTATATATTATTTTTTGTTAACATTTTATGGAGCACTCTCACTTGATAATTCTAATGTGTGTGCTGTCTAGCGCGTGTTTAGTGGCTGACTAACGGTGAGGACCATTACCAAGTGTGTGAAGCAGAGAGAAGGTCTATGGAGTGTCAAGATAACAGGTTCTGAGAACATAATAGTCTATAAGTTAGAGAAATGCTACATTAATAAAACCCACCATGACCAATACCATAGATACTAAATACAGATGCTTATATCTAGTCTAATAAATATTGAGTTTTGTATATCATATTAGTTCATTGTTCATTTCAGGATCGGTCTCGTAGTTTACTTTCCTATTAGCTTGGACTTGTATAAGTGTATCAAAGTGCAAATATGTTGATGCTTAAGTTGCCCCACTCATTGGTTACAATTTTAGTATGTTATTGGTTAGCTACTGATTCAGTGTTCTTTTGTGATGGAGGGATAAGCATTTTTTATTTTCAATTCATTGGGCTCCTCCTGCTTCATCCCAAATATTCTACTCAGACCAAAAACATGTATACAAAAACCCTTTGTTTATTATAACAAAAAACATGTACATGCCTCACGTGTGGCTATTATGCATGGGAGACTCCATTCCCGGGTCTGAGAAATAGTTGAAAGTCCACCCTCCTCTTTTAATTTTTTCTGAAACAGAATTTTAAACGTAGGAGTAGTTATTGTTTTTATTCACTATGCTTGGATGTAATGTAAGAAATTGTATTCGCATTTCATTTTTTTAAAAAATATTAATGGATCGGAGCTCCGGTCCGTGATCCGTGATCCTAAAGGATCTGGATATGGATCGGGCTATAAAAAATCCGACAAAAATCCGATCCGGATCCGAATCCGGTAAAATTAAATGGATCAGGATATGGATCAAGGCTGATCCAATCCAGATCCGATCCATTGACAGCCCTAGTAGCAGGCACATGAGGAGGAGGAAGGGGCTGATATGGGAGATGGCATGAGCATGACGCAGTACAGGCGTTTGGAGAGGAGGATGGATGCGATGCATGACATCCAAAGTAGTTCACACATGATCTCACCCAAGCATTGGGGACAACTTTTAGAGCCACCGGTGTTGATATCCAGTGGCCAGTTTTTGGTGAGATTTCCGTGTATCCACCTCCGGACACACCTGACACTCCACCCGTTGAGGGTGAGGAGCCTGATTCTGATTAGGTATGCCTGAATTTCTTACTATTACCTTCACCGAGGAAAGTGAATATTTTAAGTTTGGGGGTAGTAGTTGAAGGAATATGTTTTTATGTGAGTCTCATATAGTTGCATGTTCGTGATAGTTTAGTTCATATAGTTTGCATAATTTGTCATGTAGTTTTTTTTTTTATTTTTGGTAGTTTGTAGGATATTTTGTTCATTTAGTTTTTATGCATTTGCATTATAACATGATCCCTTAGATAATTTTTCTAGTTGAGTTGTGATATTGATGCTAGTGTAGTGATGTCGTGTTTAGAGATGTTAAGTCGTATTAAGTTGATTTGCATGCTAGAGACACTTGTATTTCACTAAGTCTTATAGTTGCTAGAGTGCTAGATCATAGTCATGGTTTGTTTATTTGTCGAGGTGTAATTGCTTGTTTATATTTAGAATTTAGGATATTCTCTTAATAATAAAAGACATGGATATTTAAAATTGGAGAAAATTGGATTTCATTGCTAGTTATTGTGGCTAGGTGTCAAATGGCTAGTAGCCGGCTCATATTTATATGAGTAGTCTAGGGTTAAATGAGATGGAGCGAAACACACTCATCAGAAATTCGTTGAAAAAAGAAAAAAAGGGAAAAAAAGAAAAAAAGAATAAGTGTTATGTATAATTGATCACGAGTAGGCTCTTTAGTACTCGAGTTATTAAGTTCTTAGGGGACTTTGTGCCTAGTGACCTAAGGCTTTTATAGTCTGGGATCCGCTAACCTAACACTCATTACATGGGTACTATTGTATAAGTCTTTTGTGGACCTCACTCATTGCACTATCAAATAAGCATATATGTGTTGTTTTATTCTGAATAAAAGCATGAATCCGTATAAAACTCCAATATAAGAATTGAAGTTGTTAGATATATTTGATAATGTCATGGCTAATATGTTTTATGTTTAGCTTTCAGATCTTACTTGAACAGGATAAATCAGTACTTAACTGTTGATCAGTACTTATACTGGAAGTCAGGACTTAAGGATATCAGTACGTATGTTATCAGGAGATAATCATCAGAAGATAGATATCAGAACTTAAGTGCTGAAGGACAATCAGATAAGGACAGTAGCTGATTAAAGGAAAGAAGATCAAGATAAACATAAGAAGAGATATGCATGAAGAAGGAATTCTATGAAGAATAGAATACTTGGAAGAAAAGATACCTGATTGATATATTTTAGGAAGCAGAATTATATTCCATATCAATTAGCGATTATCTTGTAACTGTGTAGTATATAAACACAGACATAGGGTTTACACTATAAGTGTTATCATTATTAGAGAAGATTATTCATTGTAACCTTAGCAGCTCTCGTGATATTTGTTCATCACTGAGAGGTAACAGTTCCATACTGTAACAGAGTTTATTGTTTCAATAAAGTTTGTTTCCTGTTACTTAAGTTCTTAAAAGTTTGATTTGAGTGTACTATACACTGTATTCACCCCCTCTACAGTGTGTGTGTGACCTAACAATTGGTATCAGAGCCTATCTGTTAACATACATACAGTTAAAGATCCAAACACAATCATGTCGGACACAGAAATTCCAACTAAGCCTACCAAAACTGAGGAATCACCAAAGACACAAATTCAGAGTCGGTATGAGACCATCAGAGTTCCCATACTGAGACCATCTGAATATCCCATATGGAAGGTAAGGATGACCATGTTCCTGGAAGCAACAGATCCAGAATACCTTGATAGAATCAAGGAAGGCCCTCACAAACCAACCAAGCTCGCTGTTGCAGTTGCAGGTGAAGCAGCAAAGACCGTACCAAAAGAGAAGAGTGATTATACTGCTGAAGACATAGCATCAATTGCTAAGGATGCTAAGGTACGACACTTACTGCATAGTGCCATTGATAATGTAATGTCAAACAGGGTAATCAACTGCAAGACTGCTAAGGAAATATGGGATGCTCTGGAAACAAGATGTCAGGGAACTGACACAATTAAGAAGAACAGGAAGACAATACTCACTCAAGAGTATGAACACTTTGACTCAAAGACTAATGAGTCATTGAATGATTTATATGATAGATTTGTCAAACTTTTGAATGATTTATCATTGGTTGATAAAGAGTATTATCTTGAAGATTCAAACCTTAAGTTCCTGTTAGCTCTTCCTGAATGCTGGGATTTGAAGGCAACGACAATAAGAGACAACTATAATCTTGATGAAACAACTCTTAACGAAATCTATGGAATGCTCAAGACTCATGAGCTGGAGATGGAACAAAGAAGCAAGAGGAAAGGAGGAAAGTCAAGGACAGTTGCTCTTAAGGCTGAAGAAGAATTCCCCAAAGCAGCTTCCTCAAAGAAAGATAAGGGTAAAGCTCTTTTCATAAAGTCTGATACTGAGTCATCAAGTTCTGAGAGTGATGATGACTCAGATTCTGAAAGCTTGCCTGAGACTGATGCTGATGAGGAGATGATGAAGCTGTGTGCTCTTATGGTGAAAGGAATCACAAAGATTGCATACAGGAAGTTCAGGAAGGGAAAGAAGTTTTCCAGGAAAGGCATAAATTCTGATAAGAAGAATTTCAGAAGATCTGAAGGCAGAGGAGGAAAGTCTGACAGAGGAGATTACACCAATGTTAAATGCTATAACTGTGGTGAGAAAGGCCACATATCTCCTGACTGCAAGAAGGTAAAGGGTGACAAAGGCAAGGCTCTTGTCACAAAGCAGAAAAGCTGGACAGATACCTCAGACTCTGAAAGTGAGGAAAACTATGCATTGATGGCAAATGCTGATAAAGAAAGTGTTGAGAGCAGTTTTGAAGCTGCTGAAACAAAGGTACCTCAGACTACTTATGCTTTTCATACTGATGATATTAATGAGTTGAGAAGATATCTTAAAACCATGTTTGTTAGTTATAGAGATCAAACTTTAACATGTGAAAGATTAACTTCTGAAAATCTTGCATTTAAGAAAAGAAATGATTTCTTAGAAAAAGAGTTAGTCATGTTCCATCAAACTCAGAAGGATAGAGATGATGCTTTTTATGTTAGGAATGAAGTGCTAAAATTAAATGAATCTCTAAAAACTGAGTTAGAAAAGGAAAGAGAGATTATCAGGACTTGGACTAACTCTGGCAAAACAACTCAAAATTTGCTAAGTAGTGGAAACTGGAAAGAGGGCTTAGGTTATGGAGAAGATAAGAAAGATAAAGGAATTGAAGAAATTAAGTCTGTTGATAAGCAAAAGCCAAAGTTAAAACCTGTTAAGTTTGTAACTGTAAAGTCTGAAAATGAAAAATCAGAAGTTACAAAGGAATCAACTTCTGACAAACTAAAACAGGAAAAGACAGCTGAAGTGAACATAGGCTTAATGACAAAGAAGCAGCTTAAGCATAAGCTGAAAGATGTCAAGAATGCAAACAAGGTAAAATCACCTAGGAAAAATAGGAATGGAAAGGAAGGTGTGAATAAAAGCAATGATTATAAACCTGTTCTTGATGCTCCTAGGAAAACATGTCATAACTGTGGAAGTTCTAACCATCTGGCTTCTTTTTGCAGGAAGAATAAGAATATTAACTCCTTACCTTAAAAATCAGGAGTTAAGAGTCAGTCTGTTAAATACAAACCATAAAATCCTTGTTTTCATTGTGGTAGTTTATGGCATTCCATTTATACTTGTAAGGAATATCATAGTTTGTACTATGATTATTATCAAATAAAACCTTCTTTGAAGAAAGTTTCCATTGTTCCTTCTAATGTAAATTCTGATTCAAAGTCTGATAGTGTAAGTTCTGATAAGAAAAATGTTAACATAAACTCTGATGCTAAATCCGCTGCAAATGTTAACAAACTTAATAAGGCCAAAGGATCCAAGCAAGTCTGGGTCCTTAAAATTAATAATTAGTGGTCTTTGTGATTGCAGGGCAACAGGAAAAATATTCTAGTTCTGGACAGTGGATGTTCAGGACATATGACTGGAAATAAGGCCCTGCTATCAGACTTTGTGGAGAAAGCTGGCCCAAGTGTTTCTTATGGAGATGGCAACATTGGAAAAACATTGGGATATGACAATATCAATCTTGGAAATGTCATAATTAAACAAGTAGCTCTAGTCTCAGGACTTAAACACAACCTACTGAGTATAAGTCAAATCTGTGACAGAGGTTATCATGTTAATTTCTTTGAAGAACACTGTGAAATTGTGAGTAAATCTAAAGGCAAAGTTGTTCTGAAAGGATACAGGCGTGGTAACATTTATGAAGCTAAGCTTTTAACAAGTACTGATGGTTCTGCAATCTGTCTGATGAGTAGAGCATCAATTGAAGAAAGCTGGAATTGGCATAAGAAACTCTCTCATTTCAATTTCAACAATATAAATGAACTGGTCAAGAAAGATCTTGTGAGAGGATTGCCAAACACAGTATTTGCTCCTGATGGTCTTTGTGATTCATGTCAGAAAGCCAAATAAAGAAAATCTTCATTCAAGAGCAAGACTGAATCATCAATTCTTGAGCCTTATCATCTAATACATGTTGATCTATTTGGTCCAGTAAATGTCATGTCTATTGTAAAGAAGAAGTATGCGTTGGTCATAGTGGATGAGTTCACCAGATACACATGGGTGTATTTCTTGCATACAAAAAGTGAAACTGTATCAACCTTGATTGATCATATCAAACATCTGGATAAAATGGTCAAAGATTCTGTGAAAGTTTTAAGGAGTGATAATGGCACTGAGTTCAAGAATTTGATAATGGAAGAGTTCTGCAAAAGCCATGGAATAAAGCAGGAATTTTCTGCTCCTGGAACTCCACAGCAAAATGGAGTTGTTGAAAGGAAGAATAGAACTCCCATTGAAGCTGCACGTACAATGCTTGAAGAAGCAAAGCTTCCAACCTATTTCTGGGCTGAAGCTGTGCAGACTGCTTGTTTTACTCAAAATGCAACACTCATTAACAAGCATGGAAAAACACCATATGAGATGGTGAAGAAAAAGAAGCCAAATATGAAATATTTTCATATATTTGGATGCAAGTGTTTTATTCTCAAGACTCATCCTGAACAGCTATCAAAGTTTGATCTAAAAGCTGATGAAGGAATCTTTGTTGGATATCCACTTTCCACAAAAGCCTTCAGAGTCTATAATTTTAGAACAAAAGTGGTCATGGAATCTATCAATGTCTCTTTTGATGACAAAAAGATTACTGGTCTTGAAGATTTCATTGACCATGATCAGCTGAGATTTGAAAATGAAGACTCAAATTCTGATACAGAAAATCCTGACAGTCTAAGTCCTGATACTGTAAACTCTGATGGATTAAACTCTGATGTTATTGAAACTGTGGAGACTACGTCAAAGGAAGATGCACCTATGCAGGGGGAGCATACTCAAGATCCTACCACATCTCAAGAAACATCAGAACATGCATCTGGCTCTTCAAGTTCTGATTCGTCAAGTTCTGATAAGCCAAGTTCTGATAGTGCTGAAAATCTAAATACTGAAGAATCCAACTCAGAGAGCATAGTTTCAGGGGGAGCATCAGAAAATGAAAATGAAAATAGCATGGATCATGGGGGAGCATCCAGTTCTAGAGAAAACCTTCCATCTGCAAGGAAGTGGACAAAATCACATACACCTGATTTGATAATTGGAAATCCTGATGCAGGTGTCAGAACTAGAACAGGTACTTCAAATGAATGTCTTTACAATTCTTTTCTCTCTCAGACTGAGCCAAAGAAATTGGAAGAAGCTCTTCAAGATGCTGATTGGGTGCAAGCAATGCAGGAAGAGTTGAATGAATTTGAAAGAAACAAAGTCTGGACCCTAGTGCCAAGACCAAAGAATAGATCTGTTGTTGGTACAAAGTGGGTATTCAGAAACAAAACTGACAGTGATGGCATAATTACAAGGAATAAGGCAAGGCTGGTTGCAAAAGGATATTCTCAACATGAGGGAATTGATTATGATGAAACATTTGCACCAGTTGCTAGGTTAGAAGCCATAAGGATATTCTTGGCTTATGCTGCTCACAAAAAGTTTACTGTCTTTCAAATGGATATGAAAAGTGCTTTTCTCAATGGAGAATTGGAGGAGGAGGTATATGTTGAACAACCTCCAGGTTTTGTAGATACCAAACATCCAGATTATGTCTACAGGCTTGATAAAGCACTTTATGGACTTAAGCAAGCTCCTAGAGCATGGTATGAGACTTTAGCTCAGTTTCTTCTGGAAAGTGGATTCAATAGAGGGACAATAGACAAAACACTGTTCTACCTCAACCATGGAAAGGACTTACTTCTGGTCCAGATTTATGTTGATGATATCATTTTTGGATCTACAAATGACAAACTTTGCAAAAAGTTTGCCAAGCTAATGTAGTCAAGATATCAGATGAGTATGATGGGGGAACTTAGCTAGTTTCTGGGCCTTCAAGTCAAGCAGAATGAGGAAGGCACTTTTATTTGTCAAACCAAGTACATCAGAAACTTGCTGAAGAAATTTGAAATGCAAGATTGTTCAAGTGCATCCACTCCAATGGCCACTGCGACAAAACTGGATAAGGATATCGGTAAATCAGTAGATATTACTGACTACAGAGGTATAATTGGCTCTCTACTCTATCTAACTGCTAGTAGACCTGATATCATGTATGCTACCTGTCTTTGTGCAAGATTTCAAGCAGATCCAAGAGAACCTCACTTAACAGCTGTAAAAAAAATCTTTAAGTATCTTAAAGGAACAGCTGCTCTGGGATTATGGTATCCTAGAGAATCAGATTTTAAACTAATAGGTTACTCAGATGCAGATTTTGCAGGTTGCAAAATTGACAGGAAAAGCACAAGTGGAAGCTGCCAATTTCTTGGAGGCAGATTGGTTTCTTGGTACAGCAAGAAACAAAAGTCAATTTCCACATCAACTGCAGAAGCAGAGTATATTGCTGCAGGAAGCTGTTGTGCACAGATTCTTTGGATGAAGAATCAGTTACTGGATTATGGGTTAACATATTTCAAAATCCCTATTTACTGTGATAATCAAAGTGCTATTGCTATGACAGGTAATCCAGTTCAACACTCAATGACAAAGCACATCAGCATCTGGTACCACTTCATCAGGGAACATGTGGATGAAGGTACAGTGGAATTGCATTTTGTTCTCACAGATCAACAACTAGCAGATATCTTCATAAAACCACTGTGTGAAGCTACTTTTACAAGATTGGTAAATGAACTTGGAATGGTTTCAGGTTCTTTCTCTAAATCTGCTTAGTCTTGTTCTGTGTTATCAGACTTTATGCTCAGTATTTACAGAATTAATCTCATTGTGTATTCTGTGCTTAATTGATAAATGTCTTTAAATACTGACTATTGTCTGATATATGTTTCTAAACTCTGATAAGTGATATGTCTGTTCAAGTACCTATTCTATCCTATGAGGATAACTGTGCTAGATACTAACCTAGTAGTCTTCAATAAACAAATGATTCCATGTAAGAAGTAATTATTTCAGTGGAAACCCTATGACACTAGCAAATTCTGATAATTGAGCTTAGTTAAGTTTACTTTGTATATCTTATTACTAAGTCACAAATTAGAATAATGCTACTCATCTGTTAAGTTCTGATACTAGTAAAACTGCTGAATGTACTAAGTGCTGATAAACCTCACTTATCAAAAGAAAAAGCAAAAAGATCAAAGAATAAAATCAGGTACTCCTTTGAGATCCAGAGTAAAAATGTGGAAGGGACGACCCAAGTGCATTGCTGGTATTAAGTAGATATGCATTAGAAAAGCAAAATATTTTCTTGGTGACTTTTCACACTCTATGATTACTGGAGAAATACTCTAATAATAGCATAAATTCTGATAAACAGTCGTGACTCACTTACACTGAGAAGCCACTGTAAAATAGAATTTCAAAAGATGCATAAAATTAGCACAAAACAGTTGAGGTGGACTCAAGCATGAACTCATTCATCAATAGGTTTCAGGATAATGACAGCTCTTTAGCAAAATTTTAGTTATGCCTTATTTCTAAGATGTACTGAAGTGAATCAGACTTTACTCTTTGTCTGTTATTTAGCTTAATGCACACACTAATCACTCCATCTGAATGATGAAAATTTCTGTGGTGGTCTATGTTATTTTAGATAAACAGTCATTATTGCACAAGTTCTGAGGACAAGTTCTAATTATACGTTCTGATGAGTAAGTTCTGAAGTCTATAACTCAGAGCTTGTATGAGGATTTACTAAGATGGGCATTCCTTTTTCGAGTTAAGAAATTATGTTCTGATGACTGTTAAGTTCTGGTATAGGTCTAAGTTCTGATTTCTCAATCTAGTCCTTTACTTGGCTTATCTGTGAATAAAATTTGATAACAGTCTCAGTTCGAACTAGAATATGTTGAAGTGGAAGATTAATAGTCACTATGATTAGGATTAATGGTATTCGTACTTGAACAGTCCACTGTTTCTTGTTTCTTGTGCGTTTTAAACCATGATTCCTCTTTCCAATGAATGTTATTATTTTTCAAAGTCTAGGGAGACGAGGTAGAACATCTGAATTGCACTTTGTGCAAGATCTTCTTGCACATAGTGAGGTTGGGTATGCATTAACACAGCCTGAATTCTTTTCAAGCCAACAAGTTCTGAGGTTTTGGAGGACTGGACTTTTTGATGATGCTGGTTAGACCATTACAGATTCCTAAGTCTGTAAAACAGATCCTGGTAAATGCTGATCCTGATACTTATAGATCTGTTTACTCTGATGTCCAACCAACTCCAAACACCCAAAATCCATCAACCTCAGTACCTACCTCTCATTCTACTCAACCTACCCTCAGAACATATCTCAAATCCTATCTCTCAACTTCACAGACTGCTCGACCTTCATCTTCAGCACCTACTGTGAAATCTTCATCTTCCAAGCCAAAGAGGACAAAGAATGTTCCTCAAACATCTCAAAAGAGAAGGAGGATTGCATTGAGCGATGAATCTGATTCTGAGGAACCGGTTCCTGCTAGAGAACCTGTTGTATCTGAAGCTGAGAAAGAGATTTCTCAGAAGGATTCTGAAATTGGGGGTTCTAGGCTTCTCAAGAGGCTTAGACGAATGACAGTTCCTGAAACTCCCAAGGAATCCAAATCAACAAGGAAGTACAAGAAACAGAGGGCACAAAGGCCAGTTTCAGATGATGAAGAGGAAGCAGCTAAGGAAGGGGATCAGGAATCTCTGATCTCATAAGACAAGGAATTTGCTCCAGTCACTTCTTCTCCATCAACTCCATCTCAGGAAGCTGTATCTGACAAGGCTAACTCACCATCTGTGTCTCTTATTGATCCAGGCACAAGTGCTGATATTGATGTTCAACACTTGGTTGTGTCTGAAGTATTTCTCTTAGAATCTCCAACATCAAATAATCCTTCCACAACACCTGTTACTGATGCTGTTCAAACTCCAGAGTTATCACCAACACCTTCTCTGCATCAAGATGCTGATGATCAGACTTTAGGTGAGCATCAGGATATGGATGTTGATCATAACTTAGTATCAGATCAACAATTAGAGGATGCTGAAGCCTCCATTGCTACTCACACTGTTGTCTTATCAGAAGATACTGATTCTTTAAGTTCTGATGCTGGAAATGCTGGAGATACTGGTGATGCTGCTCCAACTGTAGATGCTGATGAAGCAGGTCCTTCAGGACATACTCCTCAACAGACTCTTCCTAAGTCTGAACTGGTAAAGAAGTTTGTTACCGGGGCTGCACCAGTACCTTAGAGTGAAACTCCTGCAGGTCAGGAGTGGACTAAGGAATGGAACTCAGTTTCATGTGTTCCAACTGCAATACATCTTGCTGAGCACTTGACTAAAGCTGATGAAATGTTAAATTCTGATGATTTAAAAACCCAGCTTAGAGTCACTGCATTGAGTACTAAACATCTACAAGGTCTTCATTCAACTACTCATGCAGAGCTACACAAGATTCAGGAGAACTTTATCAAACAAGAACAAGTTTGGAAAATTGATAAGAAAAAGTTCTTTCAACCTACCATTGACATGATTGCTTATATTGAGAAAACTCAAGAGAAACAACAAGCTCAGATTGATGACATTCTGACAAATCAAGTTTCTCAGCAATCGCAACTTACTGAAATCCAATCCTCAGTGGAATTACTTATCTCTCTTTTACTACCTGCTGATGCCAAAAAGGGGGAGAAGGTAATTAAGTCCAAATGCAACACTAACAAGACACTGCAAGGAAAGGATGATGGAAATGATGATCAAGGATACTCTGGAATGGGTAGCGGTCATAGTCAAGGTAGAAGGTTTACATCAAGACAAGCTAGTCACATGACAAGTTCTGATACTGGGAAAAGAATAAGTTCTGTTGCTGGTAAAAGGATAAGTTCTGATGAACTTCTAGATCTTGATGAGGAAATGTCAAGACAGTTATTTCTTCAACAAAATCCAGGAAAGGACTTGGAAAGTTTAAAGGAAGAAGAAGCTAGACTTAAATCAGAGAAAGTCACATCTAAATCTGAAGCTTCTGGTAAAAATTCACTTCCAAAAATCAAAGGCATTGTGATCAAAGAAAGGACACATACTGAAGCAACGTTGGCTAGATCACAACCACAGATAGATCCAAGATCCAAGGGTAAAGAAAAGGTTGGTGAACCTATCAAGGTTTATGTACCTCCTGAGGAAGAAGAAATTACTGATGAAAAGGATGATCTTGCTCTGACTTCAAGAAAAGTTCTTAAAACAACCTCTGACATGGCTCAAGTTGTTCAGAGTCAAGAAATTGTAAGTTCTGATATTCAGAAGAAGCAAGTAACCTCTGACAGAGCTCAAGTTAACTTGATATCTGAAAATAGATCAAAGACACTCTTACCAGGATTCACTAAAGCAAAACAGACTCAATCTTTGAAGACTACTGTAAGTGGTTTTGAAGCAAGAGTAGTTACTGGAAAGGAAGCTAGAGATAAAACTGGATTGGGAAGTGCTGATGAAAAAAGAGTACACAACACTACCAATGATCCAACTTCCTTGAGTGAACCAGGTATTGGAGCAACTCCTGAGAGATTGAATCAACTGGAATCTGTACAGATGGTTTACCATACCTACTTGAAAGAATACATCATGTTGTATTTCATGACAGATGGTAGGGTTTATCATATAAGACAAAATGCCATTCCATTGAAGTATTTTGAAGAATTGGAGCATGTACTTTTCTTACTTCAAGTGGATGACAGAATAACAGAGACTGCTGCAAACTACTTAAAAGAACAGATTCAGAGACATAAAAGGCTTTATTCTGTTAAGTCTGACAGCATATATGTTCCAAAGTACAGAGATCACAATGGTGATATTGTTGATATGAAGCCTAATACTGCACAGATCAGAACATATCTTGGTATTAAGGGACTTGAATTCAATCTGGAGTCTGACAAAGCTTATGTCATAAGACTAGATCAGGAGTTGAGAAAAGCAAAGATCAATGATCTCAGAGCTGAATCTTTCAAACTGGTGAAGATACTGCAGAGCTTAAAGATGTCAAAAGGAGAATGATTGATGAACTAAGATATGCTAAGAAATGTTTGTTGAAGAACTATCTCAGAACAACTCCTGACATCAGAGAGATCAGAAAATGATGAAGCCAAGTCGAAGATCTACAACTGCTTAAATACTGATATTTATACAGACTAAAGTTGTTATTAGAAGTTGAAATTGGTAAAAGCTTTAAGGAATGTAAGTTTTAGTTATCTAGTCTAATTCTCATGCATTTGTACTTAATGTTTTTGACATCATCAAATATCTTTTAAACTTGTATATTATGTTAATTTACAAGTTGGGGAGATTGTTAGATATATTTGATAATGTCATGGCTAATATGTTTTATGTTTAGCTTTCAGATCTTACTTGAACAGGATAAATCAGTACTTAACTGTTGATCAGTACTTATACTGGAAGTTAGGACTTAAGGATATCAATACGTATGTTATCAGGAGATAATCATCAGAAGATAGATATCAGAACTTAAGTGCTGAAGGACAATCAGATAAGGACAGTAGCTGATTAAAGGAAAGAAGATCAAGATAAACATAAGAAGAGATATGCATGAAGAAGGAATTCTATGAAGAATAGAATACTTGGAAGAAAAGATATCTGATTGATATATTTTAGGAAGCAGAATTATATTCCATATCAATTAGCGATTATCCTGTAACTGTGTAGTATATAAACACAGACATAGGGTTTACACTATAAGTGTTATCATTATTAGAGAAGATTATTCATTGTAACCCTAGCAGCTCTCGTGATATTTGTTCATCACTGAGAGGTAACAGTTCCATACTGTAACAGAGTTTATTGTTTCAATAAAGTTTGTTTTCTGTTACTTAAGTTCATAAAGTTCGATTTGAGTGTACTATACACTGTATTCACCCCCTCTACAGTGTATGTGTGACCTAACAGAAGTGTTATAAATTATTTTGAGTCTAGCTTGTATTCTATTTATAAATTTGTGATTGTTTTGATAAGTAGTGAGTCATGATTTTCGATCTAGTTGCGATGGTATATCTGTAAGCATCTGCACACACGCACGTCTCTAGTTTGTAAGTTGATTTGTATGATTTAATTGATCTTTATGCGAGTAGCTGCACTTGTTGATATGTTGCTTGTTGAGTGGTTGAGTTATTCTATTAGGATCGTTGCATTCATATAGTTGCATTCATATAGTTGCATTCATGCATTTTTATTTCTTATTCTTTGAGTCTGTTTATGCTTGAGGACAAGCATCGATTCAAGTTTGGGGGTATGTTGAGTGGCATTTATGACACTTTATTATGCTCTAATAAGCTTTGAATTGATGTATTTGTACTCAAGTTGTTAAGTGTTTTAATGTGTTTTCTAGTGTTTTTGCATTTCAGGCATTATCTAGGTAATTAGGTGAATTAACATTGTTTTGGTGCTAATTTGGTGTCAAGGTGGTGTTGGAATAAAAGCTCATGGAAAGCCGGCTCGAAGTAGCAAGGAAAAAGATGAAATCTGAGTTTTTTTCCAGAAGGACAGCGCGGCTGCGCTGTGATAGCGCGCAGCCGTGCCAGGATTCCAGAATGACAGTGCGTATGCGCTGTGATAGCGCGCGGCCGCGCCGGTGCGAAAGTTTTGAATCCTGATTCTAATGCAAATCTAACTGGGAGACTTCCAGATTGATTAGGGTTGCTATACATATTAAAATAAGAACGTTTTCATGTGAGAGACGTACCAGAGCGTAAGGAGAGCCGTAAGAAGACCGTATTAGCATGATTTAACGAAGATGAAGAAGATCTTGTTTTTACTTGTGAATCTTTATTTTAAGTTGTAACTTGGATGCTAGTTTTCTTACTTGTGAACCTTTACTCTTGTTTCGTACTTGGTTTTGTTATTTAAGTATTAAGACTACGTTTTTTATACCATGTTTTTATCGGAACCCATGTTGATGGTGAGTCCGATTATGGGCTAATCGTTATCGTGGGGTTCTAGCGGATTTTTTTATAGATTTCTTTAGTTAAATTATTCTGATGCCTTGCTCATGGATGAAATCAAAAATCATATCATTCATTCTAATGGTACAAGACTAAAGCTGGATCAGATGCACTCTTGCAGATACACTCCTTCAGCCTTGCTCATGGATGAAATTAAAAAGGTTGTGAAGGACACTTTTGGGATTTCTACTTCCTCCTCATCTCAATCCTTATCCACACTGCAAGTTCAAGAACTACAACATCAAGTTTTTTCTCTCAAATCTTCTAATGACTCATTAAGTGCCCAAGTTCAAGCTCTTATATCCTTGCTACAGAGTCAATATACAAATATCAAAAACCTGGTGGACTCTCATAAGCATCTCCAAATGCAGAACTCTGTTGCTTTGGGGGCCATCATGGGGAAGCTCAACATACTACTGCCCTCTCTACCTGAAGAAATAAGGCCAGAATTACCAACTCCCCTACTCATGCCTGTCACCAAGACTAAGGGGGAGATTGAGGCTAGGATTCAACAATCTAGTGATTCTAAATCTAAGTCTAAAGAGCCTATTCAGGTTGGTCAAAGCTCTTTACATGCTCAAGTCTCTCATGATGTTGGAAAAGAAAGACTTCTAAAGGCTGCAAAAGGACCAAATCAAGACCAAGAATTCAGTGAACTTCTTGCAGTACTAAGGATGTCTTTTCAAAACAACTACACCACCTACAAGAAAGAATTGGCCAAAACGTCAACTTCATCAGGGCAGTGGTTGTGAGAATTGATAATTTCTTGGAAAAGAGAATTGTTGTGAATATCAATGATGGTGGTGAGGACAGATGTCTTCAGGTGTCTCTTCTAAATCTTAAAACCTTAAGAGCATCTGAACTGGATGTAAAGATTGAAAGAGTAAATCCAGTCATTCCAGAGGACACCCAGCTACTAAGAGAGCTCAAAAATGCATAGATAGAAGCTTTTCCTGAAGCCTACCTATATCCAAATAAAGGGGTAGCCTACATCTGTCCAACAATCAAATAATGCAAACATCTCCTTGTTCCTAAAAACTGTGTCAGATCAAATATTAGGTTGATCATGACTTTGCAGTCTGATCTAAAGCACAAAAGGAGCAAGAAGCATGAGGATGTGGAGATGATAAAGATCCTAGACAGATACCTGGTGAATTCTGACACCATGTTGCCAACTACTCAATTTAATCTAAGAAATGACAAGTATGATGGTGAACAGAAGCATGATGAACAAAAACCTTCTGGATCAAATCCAAGTCAATCATCAAGAGCAACTGGCAGCAAGGATAAGAAGCAGGATGAGAAGAAGGATGATGACAAGAAGATAGATGAAAGGAGGAGGAAAAAGAAAGAAGATAATTCAGGATCACACCAACAAACCCTAAAAATCCAAACAAATCAAGCTCAACCTTCAAAGCCAACAAACTCATACATTGAACCACCTCCTACCTCAAAGCCTAAATTCTTATACAAAGAAACTGCTAACACCTTTCTAAAATTACCAATCACCTCAAGCCAAACATTTCTCAAGAAAATCACAAACCTACCTTCTATCAAGCCATTACTCAAAGTTAACTACAAGTCTGTTTGGAGGAAACCTAAGAATGCTAAGCTTACTGAAAAAGTGCAAGTTACTGAGAGGGCCATCTGGAATTGTTACAAGCAAAGTGATTTTCTACCTCTAAACTGGTGCAACTCAGATGAAGACTACTTTCAACAACTAGCTGAGGAAATAGTCAGAGTTTGGGTTGTAACACTGAGGGAAGTAAGAATCTACTATAAAGATGGATCCTTCACATTTATTGGAAGCAACTTAATGGACACATTTTCACCCATGAAAATCAAGAGAGTGATAAGTTTACTGAAGGATAAGGATACTGCTACAAGAGCATAGAGATCTGTGTTAGCTGAATGGTTGATAGTAAGGGTGGAAAGAAGAGCAAGGAATAAGGTTGAATATGAGGAGAGGAAAAGGAAGTATGATGAGGAGATTGATATGTACATTAAAAGATCAGAAGAACTCAAAGAAAAAGGGATGAGAAGGATGGAAAATTCCTAAATGTCAAAGCTGACACATTCTCAAAATTCAGGATTGATTTACTGAATGGTTATCCAAAGCCTGACATACTCAAAGTTGTGGAAGCTCTAAGAGGGACATCAATAATAGAGGAACTTGAAATTCTTGTATATTTCAAGGACCTCATTAGAGAAGAAACAAAAGATACAGTATTTGTCTGATATATGTGTCTGTTTAACTCATGAAATCACCTAATGTATAAATGTCGTATGCGTGTCAATTTTTATGTATTAGTTTAATTTTCAATTGTAGATTGGGGTTACTCTTGTTAACATGCATGAATTTGTGATAATCAATCTTCTCACAAATTGGGGGAGATTATTGTGTAAGACATGCCTGTACTATAAAAAGATTAAGTAAAATTGACAACCCTAAGTAAGTTGTATGGTAATCTATGTTTATATTGTGTATTGTAACACTTAAGTCTGTAAAAATGTAAAGAGACTAGACTGGAGTATTTTTCTGTAAACAGTCTCAAGCCTAAGAATAAGCCCTGAAAGAAGATCATGAAGGTCATGCCTCAGAGAAAGTATGAAGAAGTTTGGGGTTGAATAAATCTGTTTTATGAAAAACATTCCAAGTCAATAAGTCTACAAGTCACAGATTTCGTGTTATAGAGAAATCATTCGAGAACTCCAGAATGACTTATCGAGAAGTCAAGAAAAGCTACTAGAGAACTCAGAGATATCGACAAGAAAAATTGAAGACATAAGGAATGGAGATATCGATAAGTCATTTATTCACTTGAGAACTCTGAGTTATCGACAAGTCAATATCACTGGAGATCTCCGAGATATCGATAAGTCTAATTATCACTAGAGATCTATGAGATATCAATAAGCAAATCTGTCACTAGATAACTCAAAGATATCGATAAGCCAAAGTGAAGACATAAAGATAAGAAATCTCGATAAGCCAAATTCTCTTATAGAGAACTCAGAGACTTCGATAAGTCAAAACAACTATAGAGTGATGGGAGATCTCGATAAGCCAATATACTTATCGAGATGTCGAGTTTTCTATATATCAAATTGGAGATCTCGAGGTAAAAATCAAAGTACAAAGTGCAGACCGGTTAAATATCCAAGATTATCAATCAACAAGCAATCCAATCAGTTTGATTGACAAGTCTACAAAAGCAGCTTGAAGAGTACAAGATCAAAGGCCAAGATTAACTAGCAAAGTAAAAGTCACAGGCGTGCATGATTAGCAAAGATACACTAAGCCAGAAATAGAAAGATTTGGTTATTTAAAAATAAGGTTTAATTCATGTTATTGCATACTGTATAATAACAAGTATTTATTGTTCTATAAAGTAAACACTGGATGCTTTGTTTTAGTAGTAACAATTTAGATTAGAAATCTAGTATTCTCTCAAGGAAGAAGGTAAGCTCTTTATCAACAAAGAACCTAGAAATTTTGTAGCAAAACATTCTTAATTTTAATATAAAATTAAGTGAGTTTTGAAAGATCTGTGTTCACTATTTTTATCTGTTTAAATTCAGTACTAACACATTTCACTACAAGATTTTAATTTACTTTGTTTATCACCATAAACACTTCAAGAAAAGTAGAAAAACACAAAATACACATTCACCCCCTATGTGTGTGATTCATTATCTAACATGGGATAAAGTAGAAATGTTTGTGTTTGAAACTAAGATGGCTACTCTGAACTTGTTAGCATATTGGAGATGAACTCAGTTGGATAATAATTTTTATACGCTAGTCTTGAAAGCGAGTATAAGGCGTATCAAGCATTAGCATGCTCCACCCGTGGATTGGGTAATTAAAAGTGAATATTTGTACAACTACATTTTAAGATATGATTCCATTGATTTTGGAAATGTAATTCTCAATGAAGAAAGAAAGTCCTTGCGAGTTATGTGTCAGAAGGTGGAAGGATTAGGGCAACCCATGTAAGTAGAAACACTAAGTCTCAAAGAAGCAGTGTCCATAACAACTGGGCAACTCAACAGGTATTTAAAACACGTGTGCGTAAGAGTTGATAAAAATTCAAAATTTTGATCAAATGCTTGTAATAGAGGCTATTAAGAATATGTACTAAAACACCGTGGTAGATTTAATTAAGTGTGATTGTAACTTTCAACGGATAATCTTACTTTGTCATCCGTTGAAAGAGTAGTTTATGTTTAGATAAGTTTTTGTAACACATTCTTGTATAATTTAATGTCTTAGAGAATTAGAGGTTGTAGGATATTCTAAGTAATATTGACTAATAGATTGATATGAAAAATAGGTTGGCTAATTGTAAATATTATATGACTTGTAATTTTGCATAAATGAAATGGGATCAACTGCTATGGAAATACTTTTAATGGATGATTCTACAAGGCTTTCACGGATGACTCAAGATACTCTTAACGGATGATCCAATAGAGACTCAACGTAATCTACAGAGTCTCGATAATAACAAATTCAAATAACAGTTGATAGTCACTTGACAGTCACATGGGTCAATTGTATACAAAAGGAATGTGGTAACATATTTGCAGGTTTATGAGAACAAAGAAGCATTTCCATTTACATGCTTACTTGAAGAAATACAAAGATGCCGGACATAGAGATGAAGAAATATGTGATTGAGACTTAGACATTTGTTTTAAATATTTGTCCTTTTTCATATGTAATTACTTGGTGATATATAAACCGAGAGTAGCAAGTAGATGAATTATCGATTGAATTGAGAAATAGAAAAAAGCAACATCTGTTAGGAATTTCTCTGTTCTTTGTAATTTTACTTGTAAGTATCAGTGTGCATTCTTGCATCACAGAGTTCTCAATCAATATATATCTCTGGTGGAAAAGATCAATCCACCAAAATTTTTTAAAATCTTTGTGTTTAATTACTTTGTGTCTTGAATACATTTATATTTCATTTTATACACTTGCATATTCAAACAGAGATATATTTTGGTAAGGAATTTTCTTAATTTCCAAAAGAAACCTAAAATTACATTCAACCCCCCTTCTGTAATTCTACTTTTAGATTGTTTGGGAATAACAAAGGCAAGGGGATATCTTATTTTTATTCTATGGTTAGGGATTGTGTTGTGTTATGAGCAATTTAATAATTTGCTAGTGCACTTGTCTACGTATGCAGTGACTCATTTGTTAGCATGGCTTCTATTGGTGTCGTGCATTCAATCCGGTCAGTTGCAAAATTACCCGCAACTGGTGATAAGTGGCATTTTATACCACTTAGAACGTCTTATAATGGCTTGAATTGATGTCTTAAAATCAAGTATTTTGTGTATTTGATGCATTTTTCTAGTATTTGTGCATTTCAGGGTATTACTTGCATTTGTGGGGAGATTTCATCAAAAATAAGCCTTAGTATATGTTTGGCATTGCGAGTGGGAAGATAGGAGAAGAATGCAGCAGAGAACGGGAGCAAAATAATTAATTTTCCAGAAAGGTGTTGGGCACCCGCTCAGCTTGGCTGGGCGGCCGCTCAGGAAGTTGGGCGCCCGCTCAAGATTGCTGGGCGGATTTTGTGGGGCTTCCATATAAGTAGTTTTCAGAGACGTTTCACGTGTGTTGAATCGTGGTATTAATCAAGGAGCAAGGAGATAAGGAAGAAGACCGTTTTAGCACACCACAACGAAGAGGAAGCATAGTTTCTTGTGATTCTTTTATTCGTTGTATCAGTGGATGCTAGTTTTCTTTACTTTGAACCTATTTACTCTTGTGACGTACTATGGTTTAATATAAGTAGTTTTATTAATTATTCTCGTGTGTTATTATCATGTTTTCATATGAACCCATGGTGACGATGAGTTCAATCATGGGCTAATCGTGATCATGGGGTCGTAACGGATTTGCTATGGAATTCTTTAGTTAGTTGTTTAATACCTTAGTGTGTGATGATTGTATGATATCTAGTATTGGTTGTGCTTATTCGTCTTATGTACGTCGCGAACATATAAGATAGGGTGTTAATCTCTTGTGAAGCTACGGTGGATCTTGAGATTTAGAACTTGCCATGCTAGCATAGGTTCATGTATGAGTATGCATGATTAGTAGGTAACTCTAACCGTTTTACTTGCCATGTGTAATCATAAGGAATAACTTGTGCTTAAATCATTATGTTGTCAAATTCTATAGACATATAGGGTCTCAACATAATTGATGATTATTCAACTTCTATCTTAATTGTGGATGTTTGGTAGAATGGTATTGGTATAACGAAAGTTGGCTTTTATCAGTTTAGTGTTGTTCGATTAATATCATCACAGTTACATGCTAAGGGTAATAACAATAGCTATTGAAGGAAGTAGAAATGAAGTTATGATCTCATGTGTGTTTAATATTGTTGATTCAAGTGTCTGTTAAGTGTTTAATTCTCGTAGTTAATTATAGTTAATAATTAGTTAATCAATTATATGTGTTATTGTCTTAACATTGAGAAGTAATCATACAGTGGTGAGTGAGTGTTAATTGAACATAATTAGTCTGAGTCTTTGTGGGAACGAACTAGAAAGTATTCTATATTACTTGAGAATGCGCATACATATGTGTATTATTAGAGCGTGTTTTCCACCCTAACAAGTTTTTAGCGCCGCTGCCGGGGATTCGGCGTATTTGTTTAGTTTATGCAATTACCATCATTGGTCATTAGGACTCATTGATTAAGACGTGTTACTTATCGTTTTCGGTTTTGTTTCAGGTACTTTAGCGAGCGTTTATGCAAACACGTTCTCGTACTTGCAAGAGGACTTTAGATACGGCTGAGGAGACAAACTCGGTTCTTGATATTCCAGAGAAGATAGATTTTGAAGATTCGGATAAAGAGAGTGAGCAGAAAGAACCAGTAATCATGGGTGATCGTATAGTTCCGGCAGATCCAGCTCTTATGGACTTTTCTCGGCCTAAAATTGATGACATTCAGTCAAGCATCCTTCATCCGGCTATTCAGGCTAACACTTTTGAAATCAAGCCAGGCACTATTCAGATGGTGCAGAATTTTGTTTCTTTCGGAGGTGCTGCAACTGAAGACCCCAACATGCACATCAGGAATTTTGTCGAGATCTGTAGTACTTTCAAATATAATGGCGTGACTGATGAGGCTATCAAGCTGAGGCTTTTCCCATTCTCTCTGAGGGATAAAGCTAAGGACTGGTTACATTTTGAACCAGCTGGGTCCATCACTACTTGGCAGCTATGAGGAGTGCTCTTACTCAGTTTGCGCAGCAACCAACGGAATCTATGTGCGAAGTTTGGGAACACTACAAGGAGATGTTGAGAAAGTGTCCACATCATGGTATGCCTGACTGGATGGTGATCACTGGTTTCTATAATGGTTTAGGGGCCCAATCTCGATCCATGCTTGATGTAGCAGCTGGAGGCGCTTTGTGGGCCAAAAGCTATACTGAGGCTTATAATTTTATTGAAACTATGGCTGCAAATGAGCATCAAAACCCAACTCAAAGGATGATGCCTAGGAAGGTAGCAAGTATTCTGGAAATTGATGCAGCTACAGCTATTGTAGCGCAACTCCAAGCGCTGTCTATGAAGGTCGATTCTTTAGCCACCTATGGACTCAATTAGATAGCTATGGTCTGTGAGCTTTGTGTAGGTTCTCATGCTATGGATCAGTGTTCTCTTGTTAATGAATCTGTTCAGTATGTGAATAATTATCAGCGACCACAGCAGCCTGTGCCAGCTACTTATCATCCTTACAACATAAATCATCCCAATTTCAGCTGGAGCAATACTCAGAATGCTATTCAGCAACCATATCAGCAAGGCGTAAGTAAACAGTTTAATCCACCTGGATTCCAGCAACCATAACAGTATGCTCAAAGGCAATCATATCTTCAACAAGGAGGTGCTGCTCCACCTTCTAGTGCTGATTTCGAAGAACTCAAGCTGTTGTGAAAAAGTCAAGTTGTTTCTATCAAGACCTTGGAAAATCAAATCGGTCAAATAGCCAATGCAGTGCTCAATCGTCAACCTGGCATACTTCCCAGTGATACTGAAGTGCCAGGAAGGAAGGAAGCTAAAGAGCAAGTTAAGGCCATTACCTTAAGGTCTGGAAAAGTTGCTGATGCTGAAAAAGCAAAAGACGGAGAAGCTGAATTTGGTGATGAAGAGAAGCAAAAGGAGAAAGCGGCGGAACCAAGGAAGACTATTGTTGAACACACTCTGCCTGAGGGTAATACAGGGGAGAAACAACTCTATCCTCCACCATCTTTCCCTAAGAGATTGCAACAACAAAAACTGGATAATCAGTTCGGTAAGTTTCTGGAGGTGTTCAAGAAACTTCACATCAACGTACCTTTCGCTGAGGCTCTGGAACAAATGCCTAGTTATGCGAAATTCATGAAGAGTATTCTTTCAAGGAAGGTAAAACTGGATGACCTTGAGACCGTTGCTCTAACGGAAGAGTGTAGTGTTGTGCTGCAACAAAAATTACCTCCAAAGCTTAAAGATCCGGGTAGCTTCACCATTTCTTGCACCATTGGCAAGTTGTCTTTTGATAAATGCCTGTACGATTTGGGAGTAAGCATCAATCTGATGCCGTTTTTTATCTTCAAAAAGTTGAATTTTCCTGATCCAAAGCCCACCTACATGTCTCTACAATTGGCTAATCGTTCTATTACATATCCACGAGGCATAGTAGAGGACGTGTTAGTAAAGGTGGATAAGCTCTTCTTCTCTGCAGACTTTGTTATTTTAGATTTTGAGGAAGATAAGAAGATCCCCATAATCTTGGGAAGACCTTTCTTGGCTACAGGTCGTACCCTGATAGATGTGCAAAACGGTGAACTTACTATGAGGGTGCAGGATCAGAATGTGACATTCAATGTATTCAAAGCAATGAAATTCCCTACAGAAGATGAGGAGTGCTTAAAGGTGGATTTGATTGATTCTGCAGTAACTTCAGAACTTGATCATATGCTAATGTCTGACGCATTAGAGAAAGCCTTAGTGGGGGAGTTTGACAGTGATGATGAGGATGGCAATGAGCAACTACAATATCTAAATACTTCTCCTTGGAGACGAAAGCTAGACATGCCATTTGAATCTCTTGGTACTTCTGACCTCAAAAATGCTGAAGGAAAGCTCAAACCATCTATTGAGGAAACACCTACTTTGGAGCTTAAACCATTGCCTGAACACTTGAGGTATGCCTTTTTAGGTGATGCATCTACTTTACCTGTTATTATTGCATCTGACCTTTCAAGTAGTGAGGAGGACAAGCTCTTGAGGATTTTGAGAGAATTCAAATCGGCTATTGGATGGACTATAGCAGATATCAAAGGGATCAGCCCTTTGTACTGCATGTATAAAATTATGCTAGAAGAAGGTAGTAAGCCAACTGTTGAGCAATAGTGACGACTTAATCCTATCATGAAAGAAGTGGTGAAGAGAGAAATTCTGAAGTGGCTGGATGCAGGAATCATATATCCTATTTTTGACAGTTCTTGGGTGAGCCCCGTGCAATGTGTACCGAAGAAAGGAGGTATAACTGTGGTAGAAAATGAGAAGAACAAGCTCATCCCCACTCGAACAGTCACAGGATGGAGGGTATGCATAGATTACAGGAAGTTGAACAAGGCCACGAGAAAGGATCACTTCCCTCTTCCATTTATTGATCAGATGCTTGACAAGCTGGCCGGTCATGAGTATTATTGTCTTCCGGATGGATATTCGGGGTATAATCAGATTTGCATTGCACAAGAGGATCAAGAAAAGACTACCTTCACTTGTCCATTTGGCACATTCGCTTTTCGCAAAGTTTTGTTTGGCTTATGTGGTGCACCTGTCACTTTTCAGAGATGTATGATGGCTATATTCTCTGATATGATTGGAAATAATGTCGAAGTGTTCATGGACGACTTCTCCGTCTTTGGACATTCGTATGATGAATGTTTGAATAATCTTCATTCGGTGTGCTCAAAAGGTGTGTAGAAACTAATTTACTCAATTGGGAAAAATGTCACTTTATAGTGCGTGAAGGCATTATTTTTGGGCATAAGGTCTCTAGCAAGGGTCTTGAGGTGGACAAAGCCAAGGTGGGAGTCATTGAAAATCTTCCACCCCCTATTTCTGTGAAAGGAATCTGTAGTTTTCTTGGTCATGCGGGTTTTTATCGGCGTTTCATTAAGGACTTCTCGAAGATATCTAAGCCGTTGTGCAATTTGCTCGAGAAGGATGTGCCTTTCAAATTTGATGATGAATGCTTGGCGGCATTCGAGACTCTCAAGAAGAGTTTGATAACATCATCGGTTATTACGGCACCTGATTGGACAGAGCCTTTTGAGATGATGTGTGATGCGAGTGATTATGCGGTGGGAGCAGTTCTTGGGCAGCGCAAGAATAATCTTTTTTCATGTGGTCTACTATGTTAGTAAGACTCTAAATGGAGCTCAAATGAACTACACCACTACTGAGAAGGAGCTCTTGGCTATAGTCTTTGGTTTCAAAAAATTTTGATCTTATCTGCTTGGGACAAAGGTGACAGTATTCACTGATCATGCGGTCATTCGCTATTTGGTTTCCAAGAAGGATTCGAAGCCTAGACTTATTCGTTGGGTGCTCTTGCTACAAGAATTTGAGTTAGAGATCAAGGATCGAAAAGGTACTGAGAATCAAGTAGCTAACCATCTCTCTAGATTGGAGAATCCCAATTCTACTTCATATGATAAGATATTGATTTACGAATCTTTTCCGGATGAGCAGTTGTTCGCAGTTCAGAAGGAAGAGCCATGGTTCGCAGATATTGTGAACTATTTTGTCAGCAATATAATGACTCCTAGTATGAATACAGCTCAAAAGAAGAAGTTTCTGCATGAGGTGAAGTGGTACACGTGGGATGAACCATATTTGTTTAGACAAGGAGCTGACCAGATCATCAGGATATGTATCCCATTCTGTGTGACGGAGGGGATATTATGAGACTGCCACTCCACAGTTTATGGTGGACATTATGGTGGTGAAAAGACAGCAACTCGTATTCTGCAAGCAGGTTTTTTTTGGCCTACTTTGTTTAAGGATGCACATCAGTTTGTTTTAAGGTGTGATCATTGCCAAAGAGTGGGGAATCTTACGAGGAAGGATGAGATGCCGTTAAATGTGATGCTTGAAGTTGAGGTCTTTGATGTTTGGGGAATCGATATCATGGGATCATTTATCTCATCCTGTAATAATCAGTACATCTTGCTGGCAGTCAATTATATCTCAAAATGGGTGGAAGTCAAGGCTCTACCGACAAATGATGCAAAGGTAGTTTTGAATTTTCTTCATAAGCAAATTTTCACAAGGTTTGGAATGCCATGAGTAATCATAAGTGATGAGGGGTCGCATTTCTGCAACCGTAAGTTCACTTCTATGATGCAGCGCTATAATGTGAATTATCGTGTTGCTACTGCCTATCATCCGCAAACGAATGGTCAAGCAGAACTGTCTAATAGAGAGATCAAGCGCATTCTAGAGAAAGTTGTTTGCCCGTCAAGGAAGGATTGGTCTTTAAAGCTCGATGAAGTTGTTTGGGCTTATAGAACAGCATACAAGACTCCACTTGGGATGTCCCCGTTTCAACTTGTTTATGGTAAGGGATGTCATTTACCTGCAGAGCTTGAGCATAAGGCTTATTGGGCGTTGAAGAATTTGAACCTTGATTTAGATGCAGCTGGGAAGAAGCGAATGCTTCAGTTAAATGAAATTGATGAAAATCGACTCCAAGCGTACGAGAACAACAAAATGTATAAGGAAAAAGTGAAAAGGTAGCACGATAGGAAGCCATATCCTAAGTCATTTGTGTCGGGGCAGCAAGTTCTTTTATTCAACTCTCGTCTCCGACTTTTTTCTGGAAAGTTAAAATCAAGGTGGTCTAGACGTTTTATTGTCAAAACTATGTTTCCACATGGAGCGGTGGAGATTTTTGAGAATGATCTGGGCCAAGCATTCAAGGTTAATGGTCAGCGTTTGAAGTATTACTATGCAGACACGGCAAACCGGGAAGTGGTTAGTGCCGTTTTATTGTCAACTTGAGCAAAGTACGCTACGTCAAGCTAATGACGTAAAAGAAGCGCTTTTTGGGAGGCAACCCAAGTTTTGTTGTTATAGGAACCCTTAAAATTCAGTAACCTATCAAAAACACAAAAAAATCAGAAAAGAAGGGCAAGAATTTTTTTTTTCCAGTCACCATCTAGGCGCCTGCTCAGCGTTGCTTAGCGGTCGCTCAGGATGCTGGGCGCCCGCGCAGCCCCTGAATTCCTGAATTTTTTTTAGCCTTATAAAATCCAAAAAAAAATCAGAAAACACAAAAAAATAAAAACACGACCCACTACCCACGAATCCTTTTCCCATAAACCCACGTTTTTAACCCTCAATCCCACTCCTAATCAAATTTTAACCCTAATATTTACCCTATATATACATACACCTATCCCATATACTCCCCCATACACTTTCAACCTTAAAACTCTCTCCCATATTCCAAAACACAAATCTTAAACACTTTTTCTCAGTTTCAATGGCACCCAAGAGATCCAGGACTATTGATAGCAGCAACACTGTTCCTACTGTTGATTCTTCGAGGGGTACTGCTGCAAGACCTTGTTTGTTTGATAGGGCTGCTGAGGAGGGGTATACTAGGCTTCTGGGTAAGCCGATTTTGAAGGAGAGGGGATTCTTACCATCGGGGAGGGATGGTGAGTTGTTGTCGATGATTGCTAAAAATGGTTGGATTTCTTTTTGTGAGTCGCCGGAGGCGGTTCCGATGAGCGTGGTTCGCGAGTTCTATGCGAACACAAAGGCTGAAAAGAATGGGTTTACTGTTATTCGCGGGCTTACGGTGGATTATCATCCTGAGGCGATTCTCCGTGTGATTGGGCAGCGATAGAGGAAACCCACGGAGGAGAATTGGAATGAGAAGCCCTCCGAGGAGTTTGATTTGGATTTGATTTGTGCTACTCTCTGTCAGCCGGGCACGGTTTGGAAGTTCAAGACTGGGACTAATGAGTATCGTTATTTTCCGACGATTGCGATGAACAGGTATGCCCGTGCATGGAATGCCTTTATTTGTGCTAATATTCTGCCTACTTCTCATGCACATGAGGTTACAGTTGAGCGAGCAAGGTTGTTATGGGGTATTTTGAATGAAGAGTATTATGTGGACCTTGGTGAGTTTATCTACCAAGGAATTCTAAAGTTTTTCAGGGGAGCAAAGCACATGAACATCCCTTATGCATCTACTGTCACGAAGCTATGCCGAGCAGTGGGAGTTCATTGGCCTTCTCACGAGCAGTTGCAGATGTCGGCCGCTCCTATTGATTCAGGGACTCTGAATGCGATGCAGGAGTGGACGGGTGGAGAGCCCGAGGAGCATGGGTTGGGTTATCGTATTCCAGGAGGACGTCCAGCAGCTGGTACTACCATGACTAGGCCGGGGGGTGATGAGGCAGGCTCTTCTAGAGCTCAGGAGGGTGCTGGGATGGCTGATGCCCAGTATAGGAGGTTGTCAAGGAGGATGGACGCTATGTACGAGACGCAGAGTAGGTTTGCTCAGGAGCTCACCCTTGCACTTGGGACTGCTTTTAAAGGCCTTGGAGCTGATATCCAGTGGCCCGTTTTTGGTGAGGACTCTGTTTATCCGCCTCCTAATACTCCACCATCTGAGGGTGATGATGATGATTTCTCCGAGAAGGTATACCCTGTGTTCCTTTCTACTACCTTCACTGGGGACATCGAAGATTTTAAGTTTGGGGGTGGTAGTTAAGGAATATTTTTGTGTGTGTGTCATATAGTTGCATATTCATGATAGTTTAGTTCATATAATTGCATATTTTTTGCCATATAGTTTTTTAATTATTTTATAGCTTTATTTATCATGTCATTTAGCTCATGCATGTACCATGATCCCTTTTGCGTTGCTTTACCAATTGATTTGTAATATTGATGCGAGTGTGGTGATAGCGTTAGAGTGATGTTGAGTCTTGTAGGATGACATGCATGCTAGAAACACTTGTAATTTCACTAAGTCTTAGAGAATGCTTAAGGACTAGATTGTTGTCATGGTTTGATGGTTTTTGAGGATAATCTATTGATTATGCTTAGAATTTATAATAGGTTCTTAATGATAAAAGGCATGAAAAGAAAATATTGGAGTAAAAATTGGAATTCATTGCTAATTGTGGCTAGGCGTCAATTGGCTAGTAGCCGCCGGCTCGTATTTTTATGCGAGTAGTCTAGGGTTGAGTAAGATGGAGCGAAACGCACTTGCTCAGAAATTTGAAAAAAAGAAAAGAGAAAAAAAATAGAAAAAAAGAAAAAAAAAGAAAAAAAATATATAAATAGTTAATGCATAATTGATCACGAGTGGGCTCTTTGGTATTCGAGTTATTAAGTTCTTAGGGGACTTTGTGCCTAGTGACCTAAGGCTTTTATAGTCTGGGATCCGCTAACCTAACGCTCGCTAAATGGATGCCATTGTATAAATCTTTTGTGGACCTCACTTATTACACGGTCAAATAAGCATTGTTGTTGTGTTGAATAAAAAGCATGATTCCGCAATAAGCTCCAGTAATCTTGAAGTGTTTAAGTCATTTTGTGCCTAAAATTTATTCTTCGTATAATCATGTTATTACCTTGAGGTTAGTCGAGTTATGATAATTGATCTAGTTTCGAAGCATATCTGTTAAGCATCAGCACACACCACGTTTCTGGTTGTATGTTAGTTTGCATGATTTGATTGATCTTTATTCGCCTAATTGCATTTGTTGAGATGTCATAAGTTGGTTGGTTTGGTCGTAGTAAGGGGGATTGCTGTATTTCATATAGATTGCATTCATGCATGTTTTTGTTTTGTTTTTGAGTCTGTGACGCTTGAGGACAAACATCGATTTAAGTTTGGTGGTGTGATAAGTGACATTTTATACCACTTAGAATGTCTTATAATGGCTTGAATTGATGTCTTGAAATCAAGTATTTTGTGTATTTGATGTGTTTTTCTAGTGTTTGTGCATTTCAGGGTATTACTTGCATTTGTGGGGAGATTTCATCAAGAATAAGCCTTAGTATGTGTTTGGCATTGCGAGTGGGAAGATAGGAGCAGAATGCAGCAGAGAACGGGAGCAAAATAATTAATTTTCCAGAAAGGTGCTGGGCGCCCACTCAGCGCCTGGTTGGGCGGCCGCTCAGGAAGTTGGGCGCCCGCTCAGGGGCTCGAATTTAAATTCTGATTTTTAGAGTTCTTGTTCTGCTGGACTTCTGACTTCTTAGATGGCTGGGTTTTGTGGGGCTTCCATATAAGTAGTTTTTAGAGACGTTTAACGTGTGTTGAATCGTGGTATTAATCAAGGAGCAAGGAGATAAGAAATAAGACCGTTTTAGCACACCGCAACGAAGAGGAAGCATAGTTTCTTGTGATTCTTTTATTCGTTGTATCAGTGGATGCTAGTTTTCTTTACTTTGAACCTATTTACTCTTATGACGTACTCTGGTTTAATATAAGTAGTTTTATTAATTATTCTCGTGTGTTATTATCATGTTTTCATATGAACCCATGGTGACGATGAGTTCAATCATGGGCTAATCGTGATCATGGGGTCGTAACGGATTTGCTATGGAATTCTTTAGTTAGTTGTTTAATATCTTGGTGTGTGATGATTGTATGATATCTAGTATTGGTTGTGCTTATTCGTCTTATGTGCGTCGCGAACATATAAGATAGGGTGTTAATCTCTTGTGAAGTGACGGTGGATATTGAGATTTAGAACTTGCCATGCTAGCATAGGTTCATGTATGAGTATGCATGATTAGTAGGTAACTCTAACCTTTTTACTTGCCCAGTGTAATCATAAGGAATAACTTGTGCTTAAATCGTTATGTTGTCAAATTCTGTAAATATATAGGGTCTCAACATAATTGATGACTATTCAACTTCTATCTTAATTGTGGATGTTTGGTAGAATGGTATTGGTACAACGAAAGTTGGCTTTTATCAGTTTAGTGTTGTTTGATTAATATCATCACAGTTACATGCTAAGGGTAATAACAATAGCGATTGAAGGAAGTAATAATGAAGTTATGATCTCATGTGTGTTTAATATTGTTGATTCAAGTGTCTGTTAAGTGTTTATTTCTCGTAGTTAATTATAGTTAATAATTAGTTAATCAATTCTATGTGTTATTGTCTTAACATTGAGAAGTAATCATACATTGGTGAGTGAGTGTTAATTGAACATAATTAGTCTGAGTCTCTGTGGGAACGAACTATAAAGTATTTTATATTACCTGCGAACGCGTATACTTGCATGTATTATTAGCGCGTGTTTTCCGTCCTAACAACTGGTTCACATATTACAAATAACCATAAAACAGGGGGCGGTTGTGGATGGAATTTTAGATAATCGTAAATATGCGGTTTTGTTTCAGATTCATTTTTTGAAAAATCGTAAAAGTACAACCTCACATTGTATAAATTAATATATTTTTATAATATATATATATATATATATATATATGGAAGTTACCTATTGAAACTTGGCTTATCACACTTATTTTATTATCATCATGCATGATTTTAACCGATAAAAGATGTATTTTGAGTTAAAACCTTATAATTTATTTCGCAAATACAAAATATATTTAAATGAAATTATGTTTCGTTACAAATATTTTAGTGGTTGAATCGTAAAGTCAAACTGCAATTAAGTGGGTTAATTTGGTTTATTTTTATTTACCACCCAATCAAATCGCACAACATACCCCGCCTTCTATGTTAGATTATGTAGTGAGACTTTGCTCGTGACTTCCTTTTCGATTTTCTTATTTTTAAGTTGAGTTAATGCAAATACGTTTTTATTCAATATATATATATATATATATATATATATATAAATTTGAAAATTAGTCCGAAGTTTCATTTTAGAATAGGGGTCGACGATGTGATGATTTTTTTTTGTAAAATATATAACATGTTTTGTTTGTCCAATATTATATTACATATGCTTTAAATTTTGTTGGTATAAATTTTGTGTGTGAATAAAAATTAAAGTGATTTTGTTAACATTTATTTAAAAATTAACGAAATGTAATCATTTGTTTAAAAAAATATTTGAGTCATTCAAATGACAATAATTATAAAAGAGTCATTTTCGTATAAAAAAATAATAGTTAGGGATATCAAACTGCAATTAAATCTATAAATTGTAAAATAGACATTATGTAATATAAAATTTTACAATTATTTTGACCTTTATATCGAGACTAAATATTTATTGAATCTTTTTTAATCAAGAACCGTAAAATAAAAATTATCGTGAACTTTTTTCAGTGTACAACTAGTTTAAAAAATAACAAAATGTTTGTCAAAAAAATAGAATTAAAAAAATGATATTGAAATTTGGTTGAATATACATACGCAGAGAGGGGAGGGGTTTATTGGTGGTTTGTTATTCTCCTTTGTTACCTTGTAGAGCTAAAGAGCTTTGAGCGGGAAACTCTGCCCCCCAGTAATCGAATCGACGGAGATGGCGCCGTTGTTGCAGACCTCTCAGCCTTGGGTCGAAAAATAGTTATGTTTCATTTTTACCCCATCTCTTTCATTTTTAAATACTATTTCTTTTCATATTAATTGATAATAATCGATTCAATTGATTGTTTTTCTCAGTCGACCTAAGCAAGTCAAGGACGTTGCTCACCAAGACGAGGTCGTTCGTGTCCTTACTAACACTCTCGAAACCGCTAATGTATTCTCTCTCTCTCTCTCTGCCTCTCTCTCTCTCTCTCTCTCTCTCCCTCTCTCTCCCTCTCTCGCCCTCCCTCCCTCCCTCTCCCCCCCTCCCTCCCCCTCCCTCCCCCTCCCTCCCTCCCCCTCCCTCCCTCCCCTCTAGGGTTTTTAATTGAGTTTGATTAAATTATATATACATGTCAAGACTGGGATTTAACGGGATGAAAATGTGTGTATGTTATTGTGTTTTGGAAAGAGTTTTTATTGGGGGTTTTGGTTTTTAATGTAGTGCCCGCATATGCTGTTTTATGGTCCACCTGGAACTGGCAAAACTACTACTGCTCTTGCCATTGCACATGAGCTTTACGGGTACACTTCCATTTTGTTTAGGCCGTTTACGTAATTAGCTTCATAACAAATTTATTTGTTTTAATTCTTTTTGTTTGTCTATATTCATACATTTTCCTATAATTTTGGGGCAGGCAGTTTGTGGAAATGTAACTTAATTTTCTTATTAGGAATATTTTGTCATGTTAGGTAGGCGCAGCTGGCCTACCTTGCTGCAAGCAATTACATATGTTAAGTTTTTCGTTCCCGTTCCTAGTTTGATCTATGTCAGCTTTCTTATCCAATCAATCCATTTGAACTAAAACGAATAACAACCAACAATTACTGAATAAACTGACAAGTAATAGGCTTCTGTGAGAACATGAAGATGAAATTATTGACAATTATTATGCTTTCTTGAGATTGGTAACTATGAGAATTACATCCTTATTATATAATATGCATAAGGGGATCTTATCTAAATATTTGGTAGTTTATGATCCCTGTATTGCTGGATTGTAAAAGATAACATCATAGCCGTTGGATCTAAAATAAAGGAATATTCTCTATTCAACAACAATAAGTAGGTATTCTAAATTGAACGGAATATCCAATAATTTACACCGCAAAATGGCATCCTAAACTGAATAGAAAAATAATGCAAAAAATCGTAATTATTTTTACCTTCAATTTCTGGATAATATTTTTTGAACAAAATTTTTAAACCATCATTGAATTAGACATTACATCGTGAGCATCGCGTGGGCTGTAAAATCGTCAAAATCTGATTTGTAGTACTCAAGGTAAAGCCGAAATAAAATCAAACAAGGATTTTTTTTATTTGTTTGAACTTTAATTTGATTTTCTTAACTATTTCAAATTAATAAAAATTATATCCTATATTATATACGATAAGTAGGTATTTTAAATTGAATATAAAATCCTACCTTTTCATTGATTTAAATAAAAAATAAGTATCCTAAACTGAACAGAATAATAATGCAAAATTCGTAATTATTATTTTTCTTCAATTCCTGGATAAAACTTGTTGGAAAAACTTTTAAACCATCACCCAATTAAACTTTACTTCGTGAGCTTCGTGTGGGCTGTAAAATCGTCAAAATATGATTTATAAAACTCAAGATAGAACCTAAATAATATCAAACAAAATCTTATAATCTTTTTTGTTTGTTTGAACTTTAATTTGATAACATTTGTTAAATAAAAAATAGAACATTCGTGCTTTGCATATCGAAACATTAAAAATTTGGTAGTCGGCACTGGGTCTATGTAATACACGAGATTGATTTTGTATCTGTGTTATGTTATTTATGATACTTTTCAAAACTTAAAAAGAGATAATTCGTTCGTCGGTGTAATCGCCTTCAAATAAGACAAAATAATCTAACTATTCATTGTGAATAAAAGAAAACAAAATTATACTCTTGGTCGAGGTTAAAATAAATTTAAAATCAAACTAAGTATAATTAGTTGGATTTGGTTGGTATAATAGATTCCAGGCTAACAAAAAAATTATTAATACTATTGATTCGGCTAAAAATAAGTATATTATTGAACTGATAATTCTTCGATTGATATAATAGTGTCGGACTAAAACAAAAATACATACTATTCATCGAGGTTAAAAATTTGTAGAACTGAGCCATGATAAAACAAAATTAAAATTAAAATAAAATTTGGCCGGCTAAAACAAAATAGTAAATACTATTCATCTAAGTTAAAAAAAAGTATACTATTGATCCGGATTTAAACAAAATTAAAATCAAACTAATTATAATTAGTTGGATTTGATTAGTATAATGGGTCTCGGGATAAAACAAAATTAAAATCAAATTAAATGTGATTCACATACTATTGACCCGGGCTGAAACTTATTGTTTAAATTAAAAAATAATTAAATTTCGTAAATACACGTAGGAATAACAATAAAACTTAATATTTTAATTAGTCATATTGTTTTTCTAAATTGAAATACCTCAAAATAAAAATATCAAATATATATGTATATATATAATTATTATCAAATCATATCATATAAAAATTTTGAATAAAAAATTTCGCATCTTAAAAATTCTAATTCAACATATATTTTTAAAATTATACAATATTAGAAAAAATCTAAGCTAGTAACCATAAATGCAACAGTTGCGGCTATAATTACAAAAACTAGCACAAGATGAGAAATTCACTTTATGCCTTGTTTGGAAACAAGCATTTCATTTGAAATGATGGATTTCAAATGACATGATTTGAGTTGTCATTTCAAATTCTCATATTTGCACTAAAATTTGAATGTCTTGAATTTCAAATGAAATCCCAATCCATTTTTTTTACTTATCCAAACATGTTATTTGATCAAATCTTGAATTTTAAATGAAATCCAAATTATCAAACGGGCACTTATATAAATTATTATTTCACTGGCCCTAGTTGCCAGACAATATTTTTGATAGATATCTGTACTATATCGCTTTCAAAGGTGAAAAATCATACACAGTCTTAAATTTTGACACTCATCAAATTAATTAACTTACCTCAAACTTGAAAACAAGCTTACGTATGGAGCCAATCTCCATATTTTAAAATTCATTGACTTAGTTAAGTAAATGCAAGTTGGTTGAAGTTGAAATATAGAAATTGGTGCAGTATGTGTGCTTATTTCTAAGTTTGACATGATGTCCATTGATTCGGATTTTTCCCTAACTGAGAGTCAGTCAAGTTTTCACTCCGCGCCACTAATGTGGTTTCGGTTCCGGCACAACCTGAAGTTCCTACCTTGCTTCCACCTTTTAACACTACTTTGGCCGGTACAACATCCATCGCCTAAAGTTTTTGTTGTTGTACCACATTCAGAATTCAGTACGCCTTCAACATATGCCACGTAATGATGTTCACTTCCACTTCCCGTTTATGATTAGTACACCACCGACACCTGCATCTGCGGTTCCACGAGCGCTTGTATAGATATTATTATATTTGATTGTTTGATACTAATTTTAACTTGTTTTTGCTGGTAATGTAGATAACTATCTTAGATATGTTCACTGTTGATAACAAATATGCTTTTTTTTTTGTTTTTAAATTTCATTACAAAGTAATTAGAGCAGGTGATTGTTATTCTACGCAAACTCAATTTTCTATGTTGTGGGAGTTTGTGTTATCATAACCACATCTATTGTTAATCTCATAGGTACAATTTCCAGGAAACATATAACTTGTTAGTTTTCTTTGCCATTGTTGGTTGTATTTATGCATAGTAATTGGATCCACTAGCCAGAAGTCCCGAACAAATAAGTTTTTATCCTCAGGGAACGCATAACTATGAAATTTTTGCTATAATCTCTTCTTATGTTGTTTTCAAGTGCAACACAAATATCACTCGCATAATATTTTTCTCTGCTAACCCGGAGATGGAGACATGCTAGGAGGCAAGTGCATTTGCAACTCTCCGTGAATAAGGCTTGACATCCAAATTTTATTCTTTAATAAATCTATTTATATAATTGGTTGCCACAAAAGTAATTGCTAAAATCTGGAAGCATCTATAAAACATGAGTATTATTCTATTCCCTCCCCCCCCACACCACCACTGTAATTTGAAAATTTAATGATTTGCATGGTTTTCTATTATAGGAATTTGTTGCACTAGAAATACTGCCCTACTACTATGTTTGGATATGTTTCCTTTTTATTTTCTGCGCATAGGCGATCTCTCTTTCGTTCATAACTCGCTTCGTGCTTGGACTTAGTTTAGACAAAGAAGTTTTACCTGTTTAATTTTACTTGCCACGGGGAAGGCTTTTGTGGTGTCCTGTGTGGAAAAACAATTTGGAGGAAGGCATTTATTCACTCTCTCCACCCAACGAAGATGTCTTGCAAATTTTTACTTGGCTGGCTAATTTTTTATTTGATTGTTTCAAGTTTCATAGATATTTGTATCTTTTAAATTACCTTTAGCATGGACTGAGATCACCTGAAGAAAGCATGTCTTTTGGCAGACCTGAACTCTACAAGTCCAGGGTGCTGGAGCTTAATGCTAGTGACGACCGTGGAATAAATGTAGTGCGCACAAAAATAAAAAACTTTGCTGCTGTAGCTGTAGGTACTCAGCGTCACGGGTAAATCCTATCTTACAAGTCATATTATTATAGTGCTTAACAAAATTTGGTGAATATTCACTGGTGATTAAGATGTCTTCTTTTTCCTGTAATCCAGAAACTACCCTTGCCCCCCTTATAAAATAATCATCCTTGATGAGGCAGATTCCATGACTGAAGATGCCCAGGCAAGTTTTTGGTTAATTTACCCTGTATACAACTTAAAAGTTTCTTTCTGGCACTTGCTGAGAATCAGCATCTTATTTTGCAGAATGCCTTGCGTCGGACAATGGAAACTTACTCTAAAGTTACAAGATTTTTTTTCATTTGCAATTATATCAGCAGGTTCTCTTTCTCTTATCTATTTCAATACCTATGTGTATTGTGTTCATGTGGAGTTAACAACGATTTTATACCACTGATAGTTACATTTACATGTCCATTATAGATCTGATTGTTTGCTTTGATTGACAAGAACCAAGTTCAGTATCTGGACAAGTATGTTTAACTTCAAAATGTTAGAGTATGCGAATGCAACAGAATATAATACATCACTTGACTTGCCTCTTAGTTGCTTCTTTTTGTTTCCTCCACCTCGTTTCTCTCTAGTGAATTACAAATCATACTCCCTCTGTCCGTCCCAATTGTTATCGTTTCTGGGAGAGTGTCCGGCACGCATTTTAAGATGAAGAGAAAGTATAGTTTTTTAACTTTTTTTAAAAATTTTATTTTTCTGAATAAAAGTTTAAACATTCTATTTTTATTCAGAAAAAGAAAATTTTTAAAAAAAGTTATAGAACTATACTTTCTATTCATCTTAAAATGCGTGCCGGACACTCTCCCAGAAACGACAACAATTGGGAGGGACGGAGGGAGTATCAATTACATGCATGTATAAATACATAAAATCTATTTACAGCTTGGCCTCATGTTTCATCTTGGCCTTTTTTTCAAAATAAAAGGTTGTATCATGTATGTTATCACAGTCTGGCAACATAATCTGTCAAGAGAAAATTTTAGAATGCAATAAAAAATTGAGTTGCCTAGATGTCCAAGAACGTCATTAATCTATTTCCATTTCTTAGTTAGTAGTTTTGCATATGTGAACACGTAGATGACTAATGTTAATGATACAATTTTGGTGAAACTGTTTCATGCAGAATCATTGAACCTCTTGCTTCTAGATGCGCAAAGTTCAGATTTAAGCCACTTACTGATGAAATAATGAATGACCGTATAGAGCACATTTGCAGTGCAGAAGGTCTTAATTTGGATTCAGAGGTGTAGATCCAGTAACTTAGAACACTTGTTCATGTGCCATCATATATCGAATCTAATATTACATCATTATGATTTTCAATACTTTACAGGCTCTTTCGACCTTGAGTTCTATCTCTCAAGGTGATCTACGTCGGGCAATAACATACTTGCAGGTAAGAACATATTTGAACTGCAGTTTTGTAATATTTAGCGGAAATAGCTTAATCCGACAATATAATGTTTTTAGTACACATGCTGTATTATCTTATGAACTGGTAACTGTTATTTCTTGTATCATATGCAAGTGTAGTGTGAGATCAGATTACTTGTCTGTGTGCATAGCTATCTGCAGCTATACTTCTTTATATCGTTCCTCTCTATTTTTTTTTTGGAGGGGTGGGGGGGTGATTATGTTTTTGTTCTATCTTTTTGTGTACTTCAGTATATATTGTTATATAGGCTTAGTTACACACACGCATGTTCGTTTTTGAAGTGAAATGCAGGCTTTCTTTAATGATGGTGCTTGATAGTAAATAGTACTTGGTCAATTTGGTGTTGGCACTTTTTTTTAGTATCATTGCTGACTCATTGCCCTGTAATTTGTAACAGGGAGCTGCTCGCTTATTTGGATCTTCAATCTCATCGAGAGACTTGATTAATGTATCTGGGGTGAGTCATGAGCAAAATATTCTTACTTTGCAATTCAACCTGCTCCAGTACAGTTTTCTACTGATCATTTGTATAAATTTCTGAAATTTTCGAGTGCCAGATCACTGCGGTATATGTTGGCTGACTTACACTTGCTTTGCTAAGAACATGATTTTATCATGTTATATTTTATGTATCACTGTATCAGAACATGTATGCTGCAGTAGCTTACTGCGAAATAAGATCTGGGAACTTGTTCAAGGTAGTTGTGTAAATGAATGTTATGCAATAATACAAACACAAACCTGAGCCTCAGATGAGCCCTAGTTGATGTAACGAGCCCGAGGAACATGTATGCAGTAGCTTAGGAAAATAGACTATCTTTTCTTTTTTAGGAATCAATTTAGTACACATTGTTCAATGCTTATTTTGATGATGTTTTACTTGGATAGTGACAAGGATCTTGTTCATGAGCGTCCAAGTGTCTTTAAAGACGAATGGAATGGGCATGTGACTTTGTAATTAGCAAAGAAAAAATCATTATTATTGCTCATTAAGAACTATGAACTATCTATTCATTAGTTATATGAAGTAATTGTGCATATTTATAGTTTTTATATATCTTGAAACCTTTGTCCAAAAATATAATATATTTTTTGGTATAGATGCTATTCTTTCTGTCCGACTTATGTCCTATAAGTAGTGACATTCCTCATATCCGCTTCCCATATGCACTTAAATATGAATACTTGCTTAATAAAGTCTTATATTAGGTTTATGCATCAACTCTTTAAGATTGGTTTAAGAATGTCTTTCCAATACCTGGTTCAAGAATCCTTAGATGTTAAAAGCTGCATACACCAACGCAGAACATCTGTTCTTGACTTGTGAACAGATGTTCTGCGTTGGTGAATTGCTGGTGTGTATGGTAATATTTGAATATTTTAGACCCAGCAAAACGACAGGAATATATTGGACATGGATTTCCTTAGATCCCACCGAGCATCATGTAGCATGTATATCTATCTCATTGGTCTGGTTTTGTCAAATTACAGTTGTCATTGTAATGCAACCTTATTAGTAAGTCCTAAGTTACCTGGACTCGGGTACGGAGTGTCGGACACGACACGGATCGAGAGTCGGATTCGGCAATTTTAAAAATTTTAGGACACGGGGACACGGATTGAGAGTCGGATACGGCAGTTTTAAAAATTTTAGGACACGGATCGTGGTCATGGTAATACTAGTCTGGGGAATTATGAAGCATTTAGTATTGGTGATATTTGTTAACTGACCGACTCAAAATTAGTCATGGTAATTTCAGCCTATGTCTTGTATGGTTGCCCTTAAAGTTTGCATCCTATGTTTACTGAAATTGTATTTCTGTGGTGCTGAGTTTACCAACCTTCTGGCCCTCTTTAGGAAATATCCTTGGGAATATATTTATCGTTAATAATATTTGGTCATTCTATATATTTATAAATGTTAAAAACTCATACCAACTTGGCATCTCTCTTGCAGCTTCACATCTATTTTGGTTACCCTTTGTTCCATTTACATTACTTCTCTTTACCTCGTTAACTAACCGGAAATTGCAACTGATCAGGTCATCCCACAGGAAGTTGTGCAAGCTCTATATTCAAGTTGCAAAAGTGGCAACTTTGAATTAGCGGAGAAGGAAGTCAATAATGCAATTGCAGAGGGCTATCCAGTTTCTCAGATGATTTCTCAGGTCTTTTTAGTGCTTGTTGCCAATGTCGTGTAATCATATACATATAGTATTTTGAAGCACTGATTTGATTTGATTTTTTTTTTTTGCAGTTGTTTGACCTAATTGTTGGACTGGATGATGTATCAGATGAACAGAAAGCAAGAATTTTTAAGAAAATGGGCGAAGCAGATAAGGTCATTTTCTTAGCGTTCATATTTTTGTAGTAGCTCTTCCCATTATGAAACTAGAATGTCCTTCACATTCTCGTTGGCATTGCACCATACTATTAAATATTCATTTCCTTCTTTTTATTACGGAAAACTTGTTCTAACATTTGTATTCTTCCTTTTCAGTTTCTTGATTTGGAAAAATATAGGAATGTTGAACTCAAATTACTTAACCTTTTTTTTCTTTGCTAAACATCCTCAGATACAAAATGGCACACAAACACACTAATGTCTTAATGTTTATTCCTGATGCATCTTACTTTAATGTTTCAATTAAGCAACACAAATTTCTTTGACATTGAAAATTTATATATTGTTTGTGAAGACTGACTAAAACAAATTGAATGTTGAACAAATATCCGACCTGAACAAGATCATTTCTTATCGTGTGACCTGCAGTGTCTCATTGACGGAGCAGACGAGTACTTGCAGCTGTTGGATGTGGCCAGCAATGCAATGCGAGCACTATGTAATATGCCACTAGAATTTCCTTCTTAAAATTAGGTGGCTAGAAAGGTGAGGTCCGATTTAGCTTGTTTCTTTTGGCTTTGCAAGAGTACATTAGCAAAATATGTTGCTATTGCTAGACCTGTATTTTCAAGACTTTAAGAATGATGTGCTAGAACCTTGTATCTTTGATTAAAAGAAATTGTTTATGTTACATGCACATCCCTTGACGACCTTAATTTGTATTCAAGCAGTACTTCCAACTAAATTCCAACTTCGATAATGCTAGTATATTTCTAAAGCAAAGTAGAAACTAAAATTAAGACCACATTAAGCAAATATTTAAATTCCAACTAGTTTTTGTGTAATGTAGTTCATCTCCATCATATATTCGAAGAAGGATCGAGTGACTGGGTGTATAAGATTCCGCTTGCCTGTAAATATAATGGAGACTTAGTTAAGCTATTAGAAAATGTATTCAGTGTTCCTCTTCTATACTTTTGGGCTTTTGGCTTGACCTTTTAATTTTTGATTGAAAATTTGTGTAACTTCAGAATTGTATCCTCGTTCTTCTTCCCTGATTATATATATATATATATGGAACTTGTGTCATTTTCTAATTATTTTTTTGACCGATTTTGCTCTCGGTCTTTATTTTCCTTGCATTTTATTGTTTTCAGTATACAGTAGGAAGTTAATAACTCAATATAGTGAAAACATTTACTGTCGTGAATAATGAAAAAGTCATACGGTGAAAACGAGCATGTCATTTAATATTGACCTGTATAATACCATCCTTGTGGGAGGATTATCCCCCCCCCCCAAATTCTTGAAAGAAATAAAAAAAGAGAGCCAGAAGGGGTTAAGTTTATATGAATTTATCACATCTAGTTAGGGAGTTGGAACTTAATATTGTTAGTTAGCAATGTCCCCACAGTTTGTTGAAGGAAAAGGAAAAGACAGGAAGGAGTTTAATTAGACTCACAGTGGACCTGGTACCAAAAGGTATATCTCCCTGCCATCATTAGGTTTTACATAGAGGATCAAAAGAGTGCACACACACACGCCAACTAAATGCATGCCACTATGATTGGGACTTCTCACTCCACCAATACATATTAAACCACTGAGTGTCTGCTTCTGCTGCTACTTGTCTGTGTATTAAGGTGATGAATAGTGTGCAGTTTGTAATGTATACAACAAAAGGTTTGTCACTTAAGAGATGGTTGGAGGACCATGCATAATGATACGAGCTGAGCTTCTTCATTTCTCTAGATCACCTCGTCGAGAGCCAGAAAAACTGCCCGTTTTGATTTTATGACGTAGGACTCGTAATTACTTGCTAGGAACAAGGAGTAGTCCCTCCTACGATTAGGATTTTGTCCATAGTAGCAGATATGGTGAATTTGATATTAATCAATTTTTTTTGACTGACACTTTCCAACCAAATACAAACTAGAAGCAGAACAAGAACAAAGACGCCAATTGTTGGTTTATGTGAAAATTCAGTGTCTCTAAATCTCACCCACTTTCCCTACCCATTTGACCTAATAATTATACAAACAGTTAAAAGAGAAAAGAAAAATACCAAACAGGAGTGCACTAAATTGTTCTGGAAAATGTTAGGTAAATGCAGAATGGTACTATGCTATCCATAGTCTCACCTGAAATTTTACTATTGCATCATACTGCAATATGTATTATGACTTATGGGCCAAATTGGCTAAAGTCATAGTACATGTATAGTTAAAACAAGCAGTACATCAGCACTTCTTTTTAAATTTTATTGTTTGCTATTTTACTTATGCCTTGGCATGTAGGAAACTTTTCCTGCCGTCCGTTGGATAAGTCAAACAAGTTAAAAGTTAACAGAAGGAACAAACAAGGAAAATAAGAAAAGCATATGTTTAAACTAATGTATCAAATCTAGATAGGGATTTGGGTCTTTTTTTCTCTGCGAATCTAGCAATTTTTCTCCCAACTTTAAAGGACGAAAAATAGAAAACAGTAAAGAATTAATTAGGCCCACCGTTTAAAGTGAACTTGGTAGAAAAAGTTACACCTTCTTGACATCACAAGGTTTCACCTTGAAGACGAAAATAGTGGAAAAACACACTAATTAAATGCCTGCCACAATGACTGGGACTTGTTAGTTACTCCATACCATGATCAGTCCCAGCGTGTTCTTATTGACTTATACAATCGGAAAAATCATAATATATGATTGTAAGATACGATTATTGCCAACAAATGATTGATGCAGGGGTTAAACTCTTATGGGAGGTCAAGAATTATGTTCATCTTTGATCCCCTTCGTGCTAAAATCAGACTACTGAACATTTGTCCTGGAAACTGGTAAGCCTGTTTTGGTCAGGCAGTAGTAATGTCTAGGTGCGTGTTTGGTTGGTATTAGGAAGTTATTTACAACTAAGTTACATTTTCTATGAAAATTATAATAGCTAGGAAGTAGAAAGAATATTTAGTTGTTTAAGCATCTCCAATGATGTTAGTTATAATTGGTTAGCTAAATTGGACAATATGTAAAATTTGTTAAACCTGTAATACATTGTATTTCGATTATATTGGTTAGCTATATTTTAAAAATAAAATATTATTAAAATTTTATATTGTTATAAATATAATATTTACTTCAATATGGTAATAAATGATTATTTTTTTTTATCTATTTCTTACAGGAATATAGTGGTTCAACAAATATAGCCCACACCAAGAGGTTGACTATATTTATAAACAATGTACCATTGCAGATGGATTTTTTTACATAATTTTTATATTTTTTATTTATAATATGTATTAATAATTTTTAGTTAAAGGTTGATGTGGTCGAAGATTCTGTTATGTGGGTATTCATTGAACATAGTAATTATAAGTTACCAAGGGGGAGGTGAGCCATATTTGATAGGAATCCAAATTTTGAAGGAATATTTACTTTCCTTACTTTTTTTAATCAAACAATTTTATCAAATGATACTTCCTGGCTAATTGAAGTTCCTGGTATTTAGATGTCAATCAAAGCATCTCTAGTAATCAAGTGAGAATAGCTAGTAATCAAGTTAGAATAGACTGAATTAACTGAAAATTTGTAATTCTAATTTGATAATGAATTCCAAATTTAGAAGTGCACATTGTGTAAATCTTGACGTGTTTGATTTCAAATTAGTAGTTGTGCTCCATTGCCGACCAGTGCTGCCAACGCATGCATAACTTTACTCTTCATTGCACACACACATACATACCATCATAATGTCCTACAACAACTCTTCTTCTAGTGTTGTTTCAATAATACACCTTATCATTCTAGTTGTGGGTCTCGTGTTTTTAGTGCTTCCTGAATAATTATAAAGGTCTTTCATGTTTTTACATCAACCACAAAACCAGCCCCCCCTCCCTCACATGTGCATTGTGTATGAGATCTATCATGTTCCGCTTCAAAATATTTTATTTTAATTACAGTTATAGTGATACATATGAGCTGAGTATTAAAAATCATTGCAACAGTCAGACGAATCACATTTTTCATTCAGCGAGATAAATCATCAGAAACAATCTCTCGACTTTTAGAGTAGAGTTGAAGTCTGCTTACATTTTATCATTCTCAACGAGAGAGACATTGTGGGGTATGTTTAGTTTATTTGGTGATACAAATCATCATATTGTCATGTAGATGTTTAATTGGTTTGTAGCTGGGCGAGCTCTTTATGTAGATTGATTGATAAAAAAAGAACGTGAATAATATTTGAACCATACACGCACTTGACATAAACGAGCAAACAGAAAAAAGGAAGTTGAAGCATTCATCTAAAACACACTAATCATACTACTACTTTTGGTTGGCTTGCGAGTTGCGACCTTCTTACTTGCAATTTGTAAAAGTAAAACAGCAAGAGTTTATATGAAACAGTTGAATCGCAAATTTACATAACCATTTTACAGACAGAAGAAGTAATACTAAAACTCACATAATCATCCTGCTGGAATGCATAAAAAAAAATATTCAGAAACAACCAGAGAAGTAACTTGTTAGGTGTATCCGCGAAGACTAGGAAGAAGATAAAGAAGTTGGACATGGCCAGAACTGAGCATTCTTCACCTTTGAAATGCTTGAAAGTACTCCTAATGGTGTCACCTCTCCCATCACTATCACTTTCTTTGTAGCTCTATCAATACTGAATGAAGTCACTCCTGCAAATTATATCTAACAATGTTAATATTTTATGCACTCTAGTAGTCAGCTTTACTTGCCATGCCATAACTTCGAACCTTGAAATTAAGACTAATTATACTTCTTATCTATGGATCACCCTGTTTTAAGTTCTGAACAAACAATTTCATCGAAAAATTATTAGTAATTAGTTATTTTCTAATTGATTACCTTCCATTCTGGAAATATGTTTTCTGACTTTTCCTTCACATCCCTTGCAATGAATTGACACCATAAGTTCCACCACCTGTGAAATTTTTTATAATTACAAACGCAGATTACAATTAAGCTTCCCTCAATCTTCTACGTAAACTCAAAATCTTGCTTATAGAGCTTGTAGGAGTCTTGAAGCTACTGTATGTGTATATATAAAACTAAAGATAGGGATGATGAAGAACCTGATGACGGGACCGAGATCTAGCTGATGAAGATTTGAGAACAGAAGATTCATTTCTACGCACAGGTTGGCTAACAGCTAACTGCTTCTGGTTGGTAAATGATTTTAGAACAAGAGAGTCAGTGGAGCTCATTTTTTCACGAGGACGTGAAGCTTGATTACCAGGAACCAATGCAGAATCATTTGTATTTGCCTTTCGAGGCATTACAGGTTCACTAAGAACCAATGCCAATCTATTATCTGTCTGTGATAACAGTTCATTATAAGGATTGTCACTTAATAGATGCCTAGAAGAACCATAAGGAGTAGTAGTTAGATCATTTATAATATCCGTAGAGCTTTTTCTTCGTAGCTCTCGACCACTCCGAGAAGCAGAAGAATAATCAGAAGCGCTTTTTCTACTTCTCTGGTAGTATGACGTAGGAACGATAGGCAACTGCGATGAACAAGGAATGACTGGAATATTACTCTTGGATTTTCTTGGATAATGATCATTCATATAATGACGTCTACGACGGTCTACGGAACTCGTGCCATGGCTACGTACCATGGCACGTAGATCCGTGCTTGAACATATAGCTGTGGAAGCAGGAGAGGTACACAACAAGTCTATTGATTTCATGTTTCTGAGAGATCAAATATTGGAAAAGTGAGAAGAGAAATGAAGAGGAATGGCTTGGTGAATATGCATAAACTTTAGTTTGTGAGAACCAAACAAATACTACGAGAATTGGCCACTTTATTTGGCTTATAAAATTGTAGCAGATGGATGTTTTTCTATGGGCAGCCTTGCGGGTCCTACAAAAGTGAAAGAAACTTTGGTAAAATATGTGACTTATGTGAAGCTTTGAAGGCTGTACCAATATTTCTGTGTAGCTTTAGTTTTGGGATGTGGATTAACAAGTGCATTTAAGCTTTAAGACTTTTGTGCAGTATGATTACTACCACTAATAACGGAATCGACCTCATAAAGCAAACTTCTCTCCAAAAAGTTTTACTCCTATCTTTTTTTCCCAAGATTAAATAATAAATTAATTTAAATAATTTTTTAAAATAAATGAATGTAAAGTAAATGAGACCCTTTTTTTTAATTAAAATGGGTCCTAAGTGCATTACAAAATATATGCATGTAAGTGAAATTTGCCTGCTTCTACATGATTTTCTGCAAAACCCTTACATTTCATTCCTTTTTTTTTTGAGAAGGATTATTTCAATAAACAAAAATCATAGCCGCATCTACGATCTACAAAAATAATGGAGTCGAACAAATATAAAACATATCATATGATTAATTAATTTAGTTTTTTTTTGCAAAAACAATCATACAATTTGTTGAAGTTGATATATATTTATTTACTTTGCACACTTGGTCTGACCTATACATCATAAATTCAATCAGCTAAAATCTTATATCATTGAAATAAAACCTTGAAAATTTCACAAATTTAAACTCCCGGACATTAAATCACACCAAAATAATACTGAACTGTTAAGGGATGCTAAAAATCCAAATAATTTGGGAACACCTCTAGAAAAAAGAGATTTATAAATAAAACAAATAATCTAGAAGGCCATATATGTTTTCTATAACAATTTAGTGCTTCAAACTCTTTCAACGGGGATTTTAAATGGACCGGGTTTGGATCTAATCGACCAAAATTTATATTGATTTATTTTTTCGGATTGGTCTCAAATTTTTTATAGGCCGATTCATATCCAGATCTGTTCGGATCACGGATTTTGGATCGGATATCCGCTCCATTTATATTATTCAATTTTTAATGTAACTTATTACAAATATTATTTAAAATGGACAATTCTGAAAATTTTAAAATATAACTAGAATAATAATTTAATAATGTCAAAAGTACGAACTCTAACATAATAAAAAAATTAAAGACTAATTAAAAATTGAAATTCATTTTTAAAATAAATAAATATCGACCAATTTTAATACAACAGATATCATCTTAAAATTTATTGAGAATATCAAAATATAATACTAATTCTAAAACCCATAGAAGAAAGAAAGGGAACGGGGAAAACTCACTGCATAAAATAAAAAAAAACAAAAACAATATAAAAAGGGAGAATTGTGTAAACCGGTTTACATTTTATGGTAAATTTCTTACTCTAATTTTACAACAAAAAATTAGAGTTAATACTTACTCGGTTTCTATTTTGGAATGACTGAACAAGTAACAATGATTCTTGACCGTAGGATTAGACTTCTAAAATTAGAAATAGTAGAAATATTATTACATATATAATTGAATCGAATTATTAATAGATCAATCGAGCTCAGTTCATATTTACTTTATTTATAATTAAATATTTTTTATTTGATTTCGATTAATTGAAAACCATAATTCCAATTATTGTAGGAAATTTTTATTTTAATGTTAAGCAGTAAATACAAGTATCATTATTACGAAATCATTAGCCCACTATTATTGACCGGTGCTTACCGGCCACTCACAATTTTTATTTGTAGGACTGTCTAGTCTGGACATTCTTTTCTTTCTCAATTAAGCGGTTATAAAATTGACATGCACTCACTCAATTCTTCATAAATCAGCACGATATTCAAATGCATATTTATTTTCTCTCCAGAAAAATGTACTTCAGTCCGTTTCATAATAATAATTTGCTTTTAAGAATTTTTTTTTTAAAATATATATTTACTTTTAGCTTCCAACCTAAATTTGTGAACTTTTTTTTTTCAAAACTACCCTTTCAGAAATAATATAACAACAAATTAGGAGTAAATGAGCGTCCTAAGTAATTTAGATTTTTTTTGTGAAATGAATTTATTTGTAATGTGTATAACATCAAACTAATATTTTTAATAAGCGTATTTTTTTTTAAAAAGAGACTATAAAATGAGAATAGACTATAGATACACAAAAAATTCGAATCCGAAAAGACCGTGTGAAATGATCCGGAAAAAATCCAGTAAAAATTCAGTTCGAAAAAAGTCCGATCCGGCCCACGGGCCTTAATGGACTACATATTTTTGGTAAAAATCTGGCCCGGATTTTATATTAATTTTTAATAAATATTTGAATAGAATATTGAAAAAATTATGTGTTATCCAAATTTATTTTATAATTGAATATAATTTCGAATAAAGTCCTAAATTTCTAATAAACTCTTTAGAAAATTGATTAGTTACACATCTTTTACCTACTAGTTTATATCCCGTGTGATGCACAGTTTTTTAAGTTTTACCTTTTTAATTTTTTAAAATTTTTAAAATTTAATTTTAAATTTTTTTATGTGTATATTTATCGTTATTTCTGACGCCGTTGCATTATTATTTTTATTTTTGATAATTTTTTATAATATATTTGTAACAAATATTTATATATTGAAAATTATACGGATGATGAACTAAATTACAACTATATATTGTAAAATATCTAATCATATTTTATCTACTGTTGTATCATTGTATTATATTTTAGTTTTAAATAGTGGTAAAAAATGTAATCTTTTATATTTATGATTGGTTAAATCTCTAATAATATTCTATTTGTTGTATTAAAACAATGTATCGTAATTTGTGTTTCACTAATCGTATTCTATTTATGATTGTATTAAAAATATACTTATTTTAATAAAATATACTCTTAACCGTCTATTTTTTATTATATTAGATCTACTATTGAGATGGTTTTGGAGGTACATGACCAAAATTTTGGATAAGAAGTCACTTACGCTTGTTATATATAAAGGATACACGTAAATACCTTTGTTAATATCAAGATCGAACAATCGAGTTGTAAATTTAAAATTCTAAAGAATTCTAAAATATAAGAAGAATAATTTGTTCTAAATTAATAATCAAGAGTGTTTATGTATAAATAAAACCCTAAACTTACAAATATAATTCAAAAAAAATACGAAAATAATATATTATTACTAAAATAAAATAAAATTATTAATATTAAAATTATTTGAAAAAAATTGGCGGCCCGGCCCGACCCAATCCGACCTCTGAGTTTGGATTCCTAAGCGCACAACTCTCGGTTTTCTATCCACCCTGGTAGCACTAAGATGTACCAAGACTTGAAGAAAAACTTCTGGTGGCTAGGAATGAAGAAGGATATTACAAATTGGGTTAGCAAATGTCATGTGTGCCAGATGGTAAAAGCGGAACATCAACTACCAAATGGATTGTTACAATCTTTAGAGATTTCCCAGTGGAAGTGGGAAGAGATTGCAATGGATTTTGTGGTAGGATTGCCAAAGATGAGAGCTAATCACGATGCTATTTGGGTAATCATTGACAGAATAACGAAGTCAGCACATTTCCTCCCAATCAACGAAAGGTATTCTTTGGAAAAGCTAGTTAAGCTGTATTTGGATGAGGTAATAACCAAGCATGGAGTTCCTGTGTCCATTGTGTCAGATCGAGACCGAAGATTCAATTCCAGGTTTTGGACCAAGTTCCAAGAATGTTTAGGAACTAAGTTGAATATGAGCACCGCCTATCATCCTCAGACGGATGGTCAAAGTAAGAGAACAATTCAGACCATAGAGGATATGTTAAGAGTTTGTGTTTTGGATTTTAAAGGAAATTGGGAAGAACATTCACCTTTGATTGAATTCTCGTACAACAACAGCTATCATGCAAGCATTGGAATGACGCCTTATGAAGCTTTGTGTGGACGTAAGTGTAGATCACCATTGTATTGGGATGAAGTAGGAGAGAAGAAACTGTTAGGCCCCGAGCTAGTTCAGCAGACCAAGGATGCAGTAGCATTGATTCAGAAAAGGTTAGCAGCAGCCCAGGATAGACAGAGAAAGAATGCGGACTTGCATAGAAAGGATGTGAACTTCGAAATAGGGTCATTGGTATTTGTTAGATATATTTGATAATATCATGGCTAATATGTTTTATGTTTAGCTTTCAGATCTTACGTGAACAGGATAAATCGGTACTTAACTGTTAATCAGTACTTATACTGGAAGTCAGGACTTAAGGATATCAGTACTTATATTATCAGGAGATAATCATCAGAAGATAGATATCAGAACTTAAGTGCTGAAGGACAATCAGATAAGGACAGTAGCTGATTAAAGGAAAGAAGATCGAGATAAACATAAGAAGAGATATACATGAAGAAGGAATTCCGTGAAGAATGGAATACTTGGAAGAAAAGATATCTGATTGATATATTTTAGGAAGCAGAATTATATTCCATATCAATTAGCGATTATCTTGTAACTGTGTAGTATATAAACACAGACATAAGGTTTACACTATAAGTGTTATCATTATTAGAAAAGATTATTCATTGTAACCCTAGCAGCTCTCGTGATATTTGTTCATCACTGAGAGGTAACAGTTCCATACTGTAACATAGTTTATTGTTTCAATAAAGTTTGTTTTCGGTTACTTAAGTTCTTAAAGTTCGATTTGAGTGTACTATACACTGTATTCACCCCCTCTACAGTGTGTGTGTGTGACCTATCAATTGGTATCAGAGCCTATCTGTTAACTTACATACAGTTAAAGATCCAAACACAATCATGTCGGACACAGAAACTCCAACTAAGCCTACCACAACTGAGGAACCACCAAAGACACAAATTCAGAGTCGGTATGAGATCATCAGAGTCCCCATACTGAGACCATCTGAATATCCCATATGGAAGGTAAGGATGACCATGTTCCTGGAAGCAACAGATCCAGAATACCTTGATAGAATCAAGGAAGGTCCTCACAAACCAACCAAACTCGCTGTTGCAGTTGCAGATGAAGCAGCAAAGATCGTACCAAAGGAGAAGAGTGATTATACTGCTGAGGACATAGCATCAATTGCTAAGGATGCTAAGGTACGACACTTACTGCATAGTGCCATTGATAATGTAATGTCAAACAGGGTAATCAACTGCAAGACTGCTAAGGAGATATGGGATGCTCTGGAAACAAGGTGTCAGGGAACTGACACAATTTAAAAGAACAGGAAGACAATACTCACTCAAGAGTATGAACACTTTGACTCAAAGACTAATGAGTCATTGAATGATTTATATGATAGATTTGTCAAACTTTTGAATGATTTGTCATTGGTTGATAAAGAGTATGATCTTGAAGATTCAAACCTTAAGTTCCTGTTAGCTCTTCCTGAATGCTGGGATTTGAAGGCAATGACAATAAGAGACAACTACAATCTTGATGAAACAACTCTTGACGAAATCTATGGAATGCTCAAGACTAATGAGCTGGAGATGGAACAAAGAAGCAAGAGGAAAGGAGGAAAGTCAAGGACAGTTACTCTTAAGGCTGAAGAAGAATTCCCCAAAGCAGCTTCCTCAAATAAAGACAAGGGTAAAGCTCTTTTCATAAAGTCTGATACTGAGTCATCAAGTTCAAAGAGTGATGATGACTCAGACTCTGAAAGCTTGCCTGAGACTGATGCTGATGAGGAGATGATGAAGCTGTGTGCTCTTATGGTGAAAGGAATCACAAAGATTGCATACAGGAAGTTCAGGAAGGGAAAGAAGTTTTCCAGGAAAAGCATAAGTTCTGATAAGAAGAATTTCAGAAGATCTGAAGGCAGAGGAGGAAAGTCTGACAGAGGAGATTACACCAATGTTAAATGCTATAACTGTGGTGAGAAAGGTCACATATCTCCTGACTGCAAGAAGGTAAAGGGTAACAAAGGCAAGGCTCTTGTCACAAAGCAGAAAAGCTGGACAGACACCTCAGATTCTGAAAGTGAGGAGAACTATGCATTGATGGCAAATGTTGATAAAGAAAGTGCTGAGAGCAGTTCTGAAGCTGCTGAAACAAAGGTACCTCAGACTACTTATGCTTTTCATACTGATGATATTAATGAGTTGAGAAGATATCTTAAAACCATATTTGTTAGCTATAGAGACCAAACTTTAACATGTGAAAGATTAACTTCTGAAAATCTTGCATTTAAGAAAAGGAATGATTTCTTAGAAAAAGAGTTAGTCATGTTCCATCAAACTCAGAAGGATAGAGATGATGCTTTTTATGTTAGGAATGAAGTGCTAAAATTAAATGAATCTCTAAAAACTGAGTTAGAAAAGGAAAGAGAGATTATCAGGACTTGGACTAACTCTGGCAAAACAACTCAAAATTTGCTAAGTAGTGGAAACTGGAAAGAGGGCTTAGGTTATGGAGAAGATAAGAATGATAAAGGATGTTAGGTCACACACACACACTGTAGAGGGGTGAATACAGTGTATAGTACACTCAAATCGAACTTAAAGAACTTGAGTAACAGAAAACACACTTTATTGAAACAATAAACTCTGTTACAATATGGAACTGTTACCTCTCAGTGATGAACAAATATCACGAGAGCTGCTAGGGTTATATAGAATAATAACTTCGATAATGATAACACTTATAGTGTAAACCCTATGCCTGTGTTTATATACTACACAGTTACAAGATAATCGCTAATTGATATGAAATATAATTCTGCTTCCTAAAATATATCAATCAGATATCTTCTATTCCAAGTATTCCATTCTTCACAGAATTCCTTCTTCATGCATATCTCTTCTTATGTTTTATCTCTATCTTCTTTCCTTTAATCAGCTACTGTCCTTATCTGATCGTCCTTCAGCACTTAAGTTCTGATATCTATCTTCTGATGATTATCTCCTGATAATATAAGTACTGATATCCTTAAGTCCTGACTTCCAGTATAAGTACTGATCTATCCTGTTCACACAAGATCTGAAAGCTAAACATAAAACATATTAGCCATGACATTATCAAATATATCTAACAATCTCCCCCAACTTGTAAATTAACAAAATATACAAGTTAAACAGATATTTGATGATGTCAAAAACATTAAGTACAAATGCATGAGAAATAGACTAGATAACTACAACTTACAGTCCTTAAAGTTTTACCAATTTCAACTTCTGATAACAACTTCAATCTGTATAAATATCAGAATTTAAGCAGTTGTAGATCTTTGACTTGGCTTCATCATCTTCTGATCTCTCTGATGTCAGGAGTTGTTCTGAGATAGTTCTTCAACAAACATTTCTCAGCATATCTTAGTTCATCAATCATTCTCCTTTTAACACCTTTAAGCTCTGCAGTATCTTCACCAGTTTAAAAGATTGCAGCTCTGAGATCATTAATCTTTGCTTTCCTTAACTCCTGGTCTAGTCTTATGACATAAGCTTTGTCAGATTCAAGATTGAATTCAAGTCCCTTAATACCAAGATACGTTCTGATCTGTGCAGTATTAGGCTTCATATCAATAATATCCCCATTGTGATCTCTGTACTTTGGAACATATCTGCTATCAGACTTAACAGAATAAAGCCTTTTCTGTCTCTGAATCTGTTCTTTTAAGTAGTTTGCAGCAATCTCTGTTATTCTGTCATCCACTTGAAGTAAGAAAAGTACATGCTCCAATTCTTTAAAATACTTCAAAGGAATGGCATTTTGTCTTATATGATAAACCCTACCATCTGTCATGAAATATAACATGATGTATTCTTTCAAGTAGGTATGGTAAACCATCTGTACAGATTCTAGTTGATTCAATCTCTCAGGAGTTGCTCCAATACCTGGTTCACTCAAGGAAGTTGGATCATCGGTAGTGTTGTGTACTCTTCTTTCATCAGCACTTCCCAATCCAGTTTTATCTCTAGCTTCCTTTCCAGTAACTACTCTTGCTTCAAAACCACTTGGAGTAGTCTTCAAAGATTGAGTCTGTTTTGCTTTAGTGAATCCTGGTAGGAGTGTCTTAGATCTATTTTCTGATATCAAGTTAACTTGAGCACTGTCAGAGGTTACTTGCTTCTTCTGAATATCAGAACTTACAATTTCTTGACTCTGAACAACTTGAGCCATGTCAGAGGTTGTTTTAAGAACTTTTCTTGAAGTCAGAGCAAGATCATCTTTTCCACCAGTAATTTCTTCTTCCTTAGGAGGTACATAAGGCTTGATAGGTTCACCAACCTTTTCTTTACCCTTGGATCTTGGATCTATCTGTGGTTGAGATCTAGCCAAAGTTTCTTCAGTATGTATCCTTTCTTTGATCACAATGCCTTTAGGTTTTGGAAGTAACTTTTTACCAGAAGCTTCAGATTTAGATGTGACTTTCTCTGATTTAAGTCTGGCTTCTTCTTCCTTTAAACTTTCCAAGTCCATCCCTGGATTTTCTTGAAGAAATAACTGTCTTGACATTTCCTCATCAAAATCTAGAAGTTCATCAGAACTTATCCTTTTACCAGCAGCAGAACTTATTCTTTTCCCAGTATCAGAACTTGTTCTGTGACTAGCTTGTCTTGATGTAAACCTTCTACCTTGACTATGACCACTACCCATTCCAGAGTTTCCTTGGTCATCTTTTCCATCATCCTTTCCTTGTAGTGTCTTGTTGGTTTTGCATTTGGACTTAATTACCTTCTCCCCCTTTTTGGCATCAGCAGGTAATAAAAGAGAGATAAGTAGTTCCACCGAGGTCTGGATTTCAGTAAGTTGTGATTGCTGAGAAGCTTGATTTGTCAGAATTTGATCAATCTGAGCTTGTTGCTTCTCTTGAGTTTTCTCAATATAAGCAACCCTGTCAATGGTAGGTTGGAAGAACTTTTTCTTATCAATTTTCCAAACTTGTTCCTGTTTGATAAAGTTCTCCTGAATCTTGTGTAGCTCTGCATGAGTGTTGAAATGAAGACCTTGTAGATGTTTAGTACTCAATGCAGTGACTCTAAGCTGGGTTTTAAAATCATCAGAATGTAACATTTCATCAGCTTTAGTCAAGTGCTCAGCAAGATGTAAAGCATTTGGAACACATGAAACTGAGTTCCATTCCTTAGTCCACTCCTGACCTGCAGGAGTTTCACTCCAAGGTACTGGTGCATCCCTGATAACAAACTCCTTTACCAGTTCAGACTTAGGAAGAGTCAGTGGAGGAGTATGTCCTGAAGGACCTGCTTCATCAGCATCTACAGTTGTAGCAGTCTCACCAGTATCTCCAACATTTGCAGCATCAGAACTTAGAAAATCAGTATCTTCTGATAAGACAACAGTGTGAGTAGCAATGGAGGCTTCAGAATCCTCTAATTGCTGATCTGATACTAAGTTCTGATCAACAGCCATATCCTGATGCTCACCTAAAATTTGATCATCAGCATCTTGATGCAGAGAAGGTGTTAGTGATAACTCAGGAGTTTGAACAGCATCAGTAACAGGTGTTGTGGAAGGATTATTTGCTGTTGGAGCTTCTAAGAAAAGTATTTCAGGCACAACAAGGTTCTGAATATCAATTTCAGCACTTGTGCCTGGATCAACAAGAGACACAGAAGGTGAATTAGCCTTGTCAGATACAGGTTCCTGAGATGGAGTTGATGGAGAAGAAGTGACTGGAGCAAATTCCTTGTCTTGTGAGATCAGAGATTCCTGATCCCCTTCCTTAGCTGCTTCCTCCTCATCATCTGAAACTGGCCTTTGCGCCCTCTGTTTCTTGTACTTCCTTGTTGATTTGGATTCCTTGGGAGTTTCAGGAACCGTCATACGTCTAAGCCTCTTGAGAAGCCTAGAACCCCCAATTGCAGAATCCTTCTGAGAAGTTGCCTTCTCAGCTTCATCTACCACAGGTTCCGAAGAAGGAATCTGATCCTCAGAATCTGATTCATCTCTCAAAGTAATTCTCCTCCTCTTTTGAGGTGTTTGAGGAACAGTCTTTGTTCTCTTTGGCTTAGAGGATGTAGGCTTCACAGTAGGTGCGGAAGAAGAAGGTTGAGCAGTCTGTGAAGTGGAGAGATAGGATTTGAGATAAGTTCTGAGGGTAGGTTGAGTAGAATGAGAGGTAGGTAATGAGGTTGATGGATTGTGGTTATGGTGAGTTGGTTGAACATTTGAGTAAACAGAATTGTAAGTAGCAGGATCAGCATTTACCAGAATCTGTTTCACAGACTGAGGAATCTGTAATTGTCTCACCATTGATTTCTTTGTGTCAGCATTTATCAGGTCGTTAAAGTACCTTTTTGCAACCGTAAAAGGTGGGGTTTGAGTGCTGACTAACTGAGGTTCATCAGTACAATAAGTGTAAATAAGTTGACAGAATCTAGCAAAATAAACAACATCTCGATCCTCTTTCATCCTATCCCCAATAAAACCAATTAAAGCAGTTGCAAAATCAAAATGAGTTTGCTTGATAAATTGAAT